>NC_141020.1:3746052-3797491 GCF_052327205.1 Somniosus microcephalus
CCAGTACTCGCCGTGAGGCGGCAGTGCGATGCTGGGGACCTTTAATTGGGACTGGATCCAGAAACCTCCAGCGGGATCCTGGAACGTGTGTCAAATTGGAACGGAAGCAGATTTGCTGTTTTGGGCTCGCGATTCAAACTGAGCGGGTTTGCACGTCTCTATATTTCAGTAAATCTCCGTGCTGCTTAACAAGGGGACTCTGCAGCAAGGCTGCAGCCCTTCAGGCCCAAGCTGCAGGCTCGGAGAGATCCCCTTTAATTTATCTGGTGCTGTGTGAGGGGGGGAGTTTGCGATTTGAAGAACTTGTCTGAACAGTCTCTGATGATTGGTGCTGTCACCTTCACTGGCCTCTCTGGGGAACAGGATCTGTCTGAGGAGTGAACGCGCCTTCAGTATCGTCCCTGGGGCTATTAGTGCGTCGATGGCAAAGCTTTAGGATAACTTGCACTTTGCCCCACACACACTTGCATCTGTTTCTACACTGCTCCTAAACCAGCCCCTCAAGTCGATCTCAATGCTGCCACCAGTAATTCGCTGTAGAGTGATGCAGCTCTCTTTAAAAAGCCTGTTATTCCTGTCCAGCCACTTATGATTTTCTAGGGTCTGTCCCAGATTTTGCTATTAAAATGCCTTTTTAAAAACTCTTTTTCAGGTTGTAACCTCCGTGCTCTGAAGACAAGAGACTCTCACAGCTGAAATTGATGTTTAAAATATTTTTCTTGAATCCCAAATAAAACATCTGAAACATTTAATATACCGGTGGCATTTTTGATAACTGGCTGTTTCTGTGACTGGTCTTTGATTTATTAAGAATGATAAACAGCGTAGGTTCTTCATTCCTGTTCGGGTGTGTGTGTAATCCAGTGGGATTGTTTGTCAAACCTGTCGATCTGCATTTTTATGATGTCTCCCCCAGTTTTGTTCTGAAGACGCTGACTCTTACTGGGTTACAGGTTCCACGGACACCCCTCGCCCTCTGCGACCTTAACCAGGTAACCAAGTGAGAGTCTGGACACGGGAGCCTCAGCAGGCCAATCGACCGTGGGGGTCCGCACATCAGCGCGCAGTCTAATCTTGTCCTCAGCTGCACAGTTGGGAACAGATCCTCGGCTGATTTTGATTTTTTCAGTCCCTCTCTGCCTCGGGGCTGAAACCAATCGCAGTGCCCCCCAGTAAGAAAGAACTTTGCATTTATATAGCGCCTTTCATGACCTCAGGACGTCTCAGTGCCTTACAGCCAATGAAGTACTTTTTGAGGTGTTGTCACTTGTAATGTAGGAAACGCGGTAGCCAATTTGCACACAGCAAGCTCCCACAAACAGCAACGTGATAATGACCAGGTCATCTGTGTTCGTGATGTTAGTTGAGAACATCAGAACATAAGAAATAGGAGCAGGAGTCAGCCACTTGGCCCCTCGAGCCTGCTCCGCCATTCAATAAGATCATGGCGGATCTTGGGCTCAAAGCCACTTCCCCGCCCGCTCCCCATAACCCTTCACTCCCTTATCTTGCAAAAATCTGTCTATCTCCACCTTAAATGTATTCAATGACCCAGCCTCCACAGCTCTCTGGGGCAGAGAATTCCACAGATTTACGACCCTTTGAGAGAAGAAATTCCTCCTCATCTCAGTTCTGGACAGGGTGGATGTGGAGAGGCTGTTTCCTGTTGTGGGAGAATCTAGAACTAGGGGTCACTGTTTAAAAATAGGGGGTCGCCCATTTAAGACAGATGAGGAGAAATGTTTTCTCACAGAGAGTCGTGAGTCTTTGGAACTCTCTTCCTCAGAGGGCGGTGGAAGCAGAGTCTTTGAATGTTTTTAAGGCAGAGGTAGATAGATTCTTGGTAAGCAAGGGGGTGAAAGGTTATCGGGGGTAGGCGGGAATGTGGAGTAATCGGATCGGCCGCGATCTTGTTGAATGGCGGAGCAGGGCCGAGTGGCCGACTCCTGCTCCTAATTCGTATGTTCTGACCCAGAGGCGTGAGTGCTGCCCACTGAACCACGGCTGACACTGTACCGTAAACCGAGGGGGTTGAATCTCCACCTCCTGGTCTCTGGGACTCGAACCACCGCAGATGGTCCCTTTCCAGAGTGTGGGGGGGGATTTTTACATTATTTCTATAAATCCTGTTCCACTGACGGATCCCTCCTCTGCCAAAAATTCAGTCCTGGTGTAGCGGATTCCTCGGATGCCGTTCCATACTCCTCCCAATCTGTTGTGAGGCGAGTCAGAGTTGTGTGTGATTGGCGGACCGTCCCCTGATGGCGGAGGGTGTTACTGAAGTAACGATCGGAAGCTGGGCTGTGAACCTCCAGTTACAGGCTGCTGTCACTAACGTCCAGACCACATCGGGTCCGGTACTTGCGTTTAAGATACAGTATAATGTGGATAAATGCGAGGTTATCCACTTTGGTGGCAAAAACAGTAAGGCAGATTATTATCTGAACGGCAATAGATTGGGAGAAGGGGAAGTGCAACGAGACCTGGGTGTCCTTGTGCACCACTCGGTGAAGGTAAACATGCAGGTGCAGCAGGCGGTTAAGAAGGCAAATGGTATGTTGGCCTTCGTAGTGAGAGGATTCGAAACAGGAGCAAGGATGGTGAGACCACACCTTGAGTATTGTGTGCAGTTTTGGTCGCCTTATCTGAGGAAGGATGTTCTTGCCATGGAGGGAGTGCAGCGAAGATTCACCAGACTGATACCTGGGATGGCAGGAATGACGTATGAGGAGAGATTGGGTCGATTAGGCTTATATTCGCTAGAGTTTAGAAGAATGAGAGGGGATCTCATTGAAACTTATAAAATTCTAACAGGACTAAGACTAGATGCAGGAAGGATGTTCCCGATGGCCGGGGTGTCCAGAACCAGGGGTCACAGTCTAAGGATAAGGGTAAGCCATTTAGGACTGAGATGAGGAATTTCTTCACCCAGACTGTGGTGAACCTGTGGAATTCTCTACCACACAGGGCAGTTGAGGCCAATTCATTAAATATATTCAAGAAGGAATTAGATATATTTCTTAAGGCAAAAGGGATCAAGGGATATGGGGAGAAAGCAGGGACAGGGTACTGAATTTGGATGATCAGCCATGATCTCATTAAATGGCGGAACAGGCTCGAGGGGCCGAATGGCCTACTCCTGCTCCTATCTTCTATGTTTCTACCTCACTGCCCCTCTGTCACAAAACGCTACAAAACCGGCAAATTACTTTTGAAATGCTGTAACGGTTTAGGGAAACACAGCAGCCCTCAAACTCTAGTGAGGCAAATGATTAATCGGTGTTTTTGGTGCCATGTTTGACCCTGAGCTGAGCTTATCACCATATTTCCGCTCCATCACTAAGACCGCCTACTTCCACCTCCTTAACATCGCCCGTCTCCGCCCTTGCCTCAGCTCATCCGCCGCTGAAACCCTCATCCATGCCTTTGTTACCTCTAGACTTGACCATTCCAACGCACTCCTGGCTGGCCTCCCACATTCCACCCTACGTAAACTTGAGGTCATCCAAAACTCGGCTGCCCGTGTCCTAACTCACACCAAGTCCCGTCCACCCATCACCCCGTGCTCGCTGACCTACATTGGCTCCCGGTTAAGCAGCACCTCAATTTTAAAATTCTCATCCTTGTTTTCAAATCCCTCCATGGCCTCACCCCTCCCTATCTCTGTAACTCCCTCCAGCCCCACAACCCCCCCCGAGATATCCGCGTTGGCCTTAGCACCTTCGGTTGGGAAGGGGGAAAAACCATCTGGGGTTCCTGCCCCGCCGATGCGCATCTCGCTGGAGGAATGTGCGAGTGTCGAGGGGACAGCATTCGGTTCAGCGTCAACTTGGGGCAGCTGTAGGAGCTGGCTCAGAATGCAGCGGGAGTCGGTGTGAAGCATTTAACCAGTTAGGACCAGGGATAGCAGAACTCGGAGTTCTCTCTCTAAGACGCTCCTTAAAACCTACCTCTTTGACCAAGCTTTTGGTCACCTGCCCTAATATCTCCTCGTGTGTCAAGTTAAGTTTTGTCTGATAATCGCTCCTGTGCAGCGCCAAGGGATGTTTTGCTACGTTAAAGGTGCTATATAAATGTAAGTTGTTGGGTCTGTATGGCTGAGTTTAGATGTCGCCTTCACCAGCTAAGCCACTGGGGGGAGCTGTCGTGCTACTTTCTGATGGTCCGCAGTGGGTGTGAGATTTAAAGATGTCTCGGGCACTGTCCCAGTCATGGGTTGTTTGATGTCACTGTGGGACTGACGCCAGAAAACCCAATGTCTTCAGCAGTGGGGAATAAATGGCCTCAACGCAATCCCCGCACCCCACCCCAGGAACCCCCACCACCCTAGTGCAGTCCCAGTGTACCCCACTACCTGCAGTATAACTCCCACCGCCCTAGTGCAGTCCCAGTGTACCACACTACCCGCAGTATAACTCCCAGCAACCTAGTGCAGTCCCAGTGTACCTCACTACCCGCAGTATAACTCCCACCGCCCTAGTGCAGTCCCAGTGTACCCCACTACCCGCAGTATAACTCCCAGCAACCTAGTGCAGTCCCAGTGTACCCCACTACCTGCAGTATAACTCCCAGCAACCTAGTGCAGTCCCAGTGTACCACACTACCCGCAATATAACTCCCAGCAACCTAGTGCAGTCCCAGTGTACCTCACTACCCGCAGTATAACTCCCAGCAACCTAGTGCAGTCCCAGTGTACCCCACTACCCGCAGTATAACTCCCAGCAACCTAGTGCAGTCCCAGTGTACCTCACTACCCGCAGTATAACTCCCAGCAACCTAGTGCAGTCCCAGTGTACCTCACTACCTGCAGTATAACTCAAAGCGCCCTACTGTACCCCTCAGCCCCAGTGTAACTTGTCACCCGCAGTATAACTCCCACCGCCCTACTGTACCCCTCAGCCCCAGTGTAACTTGTCACCCGCAGTATAACTCCCACCGCCCTACTGTACTCCTCAGCCCCAGTGTAACTTGTCACCCGCAGTATAACTCTGTGTCCTACTGTACTCCTCAGCCCGTGTAACTCGTCACCCGCAGTATAACTCCCACCACCCTACTGTACCCCTCAGCCCCAGTGTACCTCACTACCCGCAGTATAACTCCCAACACCCTACTGTACCCTCGGCCCCAATGTAACTCGTCACCCGCAGTATAACTCCCTCCGCCCCCAGTGTAATTTCTATACTTCACAATTATGCTGATAATTTTCAAACCGGAGAAAAGACCAGAGAGCGGATCTATGTATACATCCCGCTCTGAGGTTTTGGCAGGTCAGGTGAAGGGTCAAGGCCTCTCGTGCAGGGCTTGAAGGAAGAAAAGTGTAGGAGAGGAGTGGAAGACCACCACGCTTGCAGTTAAAGGCCTTTGCGTTGAAGTGCAGACTGAGGCGTTCCGCAGAATGAGTTCGAGTATTATGCGTTACAGTGGCTCAGTGGGCAGCACTCTCTGAGGCAGAAGGTCGTGGGTTCAAGTCCCACTCCAGAGACTTGAGCACAAAATCTAGACACTACCAGTGCAGTGCTGAGGGAGCGCCGCACTGTCAGAGGTGCCGTCTTTCGGATGAGACATTAAACTGAGGCCCCGTCTACTCTCTCAGGTGGATGTAAAAGATCCCACGGCCCTATTTGAAGAAGAGCAGGGGAGTTCTCCCCGGTGCCCTGGGGCCAATATTTATCCCTCAATCAACATCATTAAAACAGATGATCTGGTCATTATCACAGTGCTGTTTGTGGGAGCTTGCTGTGCGCAAATTGGCTGCTGCGTTTCCTACATTACAACAGTGACTCCACTTCAAAAAGTACTTCATTGGCTGTGAAGCGCTTTGGGATGACCTGAGGTGTTGAAGGGTGTTCTAGAAATACAAGTTCTTTTATATATAAACACATCCGGATATCTCACTTAAAAGTTCACTTTTATCAAACAATACATGAGGGACAATCCTGGGATCCAAAATCAGCCGGTGATGTCAGTAAAGAAACACGCTGCAGAACAAATATTAAAGTTTCTTTTATTTCCCAGAATGACAAGATTCTGTTGATTACATTTTTTTAAAAGATAAAACATTTAATGATGATGATACAGGTTATATTCCGACCAAGCAGACCCACAACATTTGTCTGTAATAAGAACCCATCCCATTTTGATCAGAAATCAAATCAAACACCACCTGCTGGCAGACACTAAATCAATGTTTGGTAGGACGGGGCGCTGACAGGAGGCTCCCCGTTCACAAGAGCTGGTGACCGGAGGCTCCCGTTCACAAGAGCTGGTGACCGGAGGCTCCCGTTCACAAGAGCCGGTGACAGGAGGCTCCCGTTCACAAGAGCTGGTGACAGGAGGCCCCCATTCACAAGAGCTGGTGACAGGAGGCTCCTGTTCACAAGAGCTGGTGACAGGAGGCTCCCCTTCACAAGAGCTGGTGACAGGAGGCCCCCATTCACAAGAGCTGGTGACAGGAGGCTCCTGTTCACAAGAGCTGGTGACAGGAGGCCCCCATTCACAAGAGCTGGTGACAGGAGGCTCCCGTTCACAAGAGCTGGTGACAGGAGGCTCCCGTTCACAAGAGCTGGTGACAGGAGGCCCCCATTCACAAGAGCTGGTGACAGGAGGCTCCTGTTCACAAGAGCTGGTGACAGGAGGCCCCCATTCACAAGAGCTGGTGACAGGAGGCTCCCGTTCACAAGAGCTGGTGACAGGAGGCCCCCATTCACAAGAGCTGGTGACAGGAGGCCCCCATTCACAAGAGCTGGTGACAGGAGGCTCCTGTTCACAAGAGCTGGTGACAGGAGGCCCCCATTCACAAGAGCTGGTGACAGGAGGCTCCCGTTCACAAGAGCTGGTGACAGGAGGCCCCCATTCACAAGAGCTGGTGACAGGAGGCTCCTGTTCACAAGAGCTGGTGACAGGAGGCTCCTGTTCACAAGAGCTGGTGACAGGAGGCTCCCGTTCACAAGAGCCGGTGACAGGAGGCTCCCGTTCACAAGAGCTGGTGACAGGAGGCTCCCGTTCACAAGAGCCGGTGACAGGAGGCTTCCGTTCACAAGAGCTGGTGACAGGAGGCTTCCGTTCACAAGAGCAGGTGACAGGAGGCTCCCGTTCACAAGAGCTGGTGACAGGAGGCTTCCGTTCACAAGAGCTGGTGACAGGAGGCTCCCGTTCACAAGAGCTGGTGACAGGAGGCTCCTGTTCACAAGAGCTGGTGACAGGAGGCTCCTGTTCACAAGAGCCGGTGACAGGAGGCTTCCGTTCACAAGAGCTGGTGACAGGAGGCTCCCGTTCACAAGAGCTGGTGACAGGAGGCTCCCGTTCACAAGAGCCGGTGACCGGAGGCTTCCGTTCACCGGCTCCCGTTCACAAGAGCTGGTGACAGGAGGCTCCCGTTCACAAGAGCTGGTGACAGGAGGCTCCTGTTCACAAGAGCAGGTGACAGGAGGCTCCCGTTCACAAGAGCTGGTGACAGGAGGCTCCCCGTTCACAAGAGCTGGTGACAGGAGGCTCCCGTTCACAAGAGCTGGTGACAGGAGGCTTCCGTTCACAAGAGCTGGTGACAGGAGGCTCCCGTTCACAAGAGCCGGTGACAGGAAGTTCCCATTCACACTTGCTTCACCATATAGACAGGAGTCAGTATGGAGACCACAAAGGCTGGTTGTGGTGTTACCATTGGCAGCACGTTGGATGGGTGAGATGGTCCCGTGCCTGTCTCCAGTAGAATTGGCAACTCTGGATTCTGGGAGCTTGCGTGACATGGCATTGGTCGCCCAACACCTCCATCCCCACGGCGGTCCAATCGAAAAGCGAACAGACTCTTCCTTACCCGATTATTGATTGTCGGTCAAGCCGCCTATTTTCCCATCTCCAATATTTCTAAAACTAGTAAACAAAAAATCTTCAAAGTAAATGAAATAAAAACACAATTTTTTTTAATGCCACTGTGATTTTTCTCCCGGGTTTTGCCCCCGGGAGATTAATCTTTAGTTCCTGAAGACTCCAGGGCAACCCTGGAGGGTTGGCTATCCAAGCCTGTAGCACCATTGCAAATTGCCGGAGATTTGCACCAGTATATTTGCACCATATTAAGCGATATATAATCGGCCGTTCCTTCATGGTCGCTGGGTCAAAATCCTGCAACTCCCTCCCTAACAGCACTGTGGGAGCACCTTCACCACACGGACTGCAGCGGTTCAAGAAGGTGGCTCACCACCACCTTCTCAAGGGCGATTAGGGATGGGCAATAAATGCTGGTCTTGCCAGCGACGCCCACATCCCATAAAGGAATTAAAAATATATATATTTTAGCAATTCGCTAATTTTTTCTTTTCTGTTTACCGTGTTGCCGGGGGTTTTGTGCACAGATCAGCGGGAATGTGTGGTTAAGGCTCCGCTCTGTCTTCGAGCAGTAAGTGTGTGGGTGTTTACCCAGCCAGTGCTGAGCTATGTACTGTGGCGTTTGGGAGATAAGAGGCACTGCATCAGTTCAGTTCCTGCCGATATTACTGGTGCCCCCTCCGTATTTATATATTTCCCACCCTCCTCGTATTTCCGACTCTCTCTGATGTGCATTGCTCTCCGATCGAGAGAACAGACAGCGGCCACTGAGAGGTGTACAGAGAGGAACGCGTGTTCCCTGCACATTTCCACCCTCCCTCCCCCCCCCGCTAGCTGCATGGGGATTGTAGGCATTTATAACAACAACTTGCATTTATACGGCGCCTTTAACGTAGTAAAACATCTCAAGGCGCTTCACAGGAGCGATTATCAAACAAAATTTGACCCTGAGCCACATAAGTAGATATTAGGACAGGTGATCAAAGAGGTAGGTTTGAAGGAGCCTCTTAAAGGAGGAGAGAGAGGTAGCGAGGCGGAGAGGTTTAGGGAGGGAATTCCAGAGCTTAGGGCCCAGGCAGCTGAAGGCACGGCCGCCGCAGTAAGAGCTGGGAGATAGTCTTCGAAAGGGAGGGTGGCTTTTTATTGATTTATTTTCTCTCTCGGCCCCCCGAAGCCCCGGGGATACCGTGCCACGGCTCCAAACAGAGCTACATGTTCCTGTCTCTCTTTTCTCAGACACACAGGGGCTGCCACTGCGACCCCAGGAACCTCCTGGACACAAGAGCTTCTCAGATGGTTCCACGATTGCAACCCGGCGGTAAACTGTCCGGGACGGAAGTGCCGCTCAGTGCAGGGGGCGTGTGTGCAGGCATCTGTGAGCTTTGGTCAATATATTTTTTAAAAGATTAAGATTTCTCCAGTTGAATTGCTGGGCTCAGCCAAGTACGACGCGGGACTTTGCCAAAGAGCTGCCTCATGTTCCCCGTCAGCTCCTTCCCACAGTTCGGAGCTACAGTTAGAAACATAGGAAAATAGGAGCAGGAGTTGGCCATTCGGCCCTTCGAGCCTGCTCCGCCATTCAATATGATCATGGCTGATCCTCTATCTCAATACCATATTCCCGCTCTCTCCCCATACCCCTTGATGCCTTTTGTGTCTAGAAATCTATCTATCTCCTTAAATATATTCCATGACTTGGCCTCCACAGCCTTCTGTGGTAGAGAATTCCACAGGTTCACCACCCTCTGAGTGAAGACATTTCTCCTCAATCTCAGTCCTAAATGTTGGTGTTTGCTCCCCACACTGAGACACAGGTGGGTAGAAATAGGAGAGAGACAGAGCGAGAGAGAGAGAGACAGAGTGAGAGATTTCCAGCAAAGTGCAGTTGTTCAGTGAATCCTGGATTAAACAGTCACCTTCGAGCCTGGCCGGGTGCAATTTGCGTCAGTCTCGGGGAGGCTGCTGAATCCAGGTGATTGAAACCCAGCATCTCCAGCGCAATCCTCAGGCCAAAGCACATTTATGGGCCTGTGGCTGGGGTATGTGGGGAGGGTGGGGGGGACACACCGGGGTGATTTTTCCTTTGAGCTCCAGTAAAGGTTGGGTTTCAGTGAGTTAGGGAAAGCTTCTAGCGCTGGCTCGCCCTCTGCCAGCCTCCGAAAGCTCTCGTACGTTGAATGTAAAAGCACGGGCTGCTCGAAGATGGTGACGGTTTAATCGAGGTGCAGGATTAACTAGGGCCCCCGTCCCCCCCCGGATCGAGAATGAGTGCAGAGTCCTGAAGGATTTCTGATGAAGAACGGCGTTTGTGCAGAGAGGAGGTTTCACGAGATCTGGTCCAGAGCTTTCAGTAACTCCGCTCCCTGCAGCAGACGACACCTGCCCGGTACCGGGGCGTTGACCTCACAGTCGTAACGAGTCAGCTCCCGGGGCCCAGACCCTTCCATCCCCAACAATTGCATGGTCAGCGCTGGAGAGAGACAACAGAATGTTAGGCTGCACAAAACGCTGGCAGCACCTGTACTTCTTAGTTTGTTTTTAGTGTCAACCCAGTGGGTGGCTCTCGCCTCCGAGTCAGAAGGTCGTGGGTTCAAGTCCCACTCCAGAGACTTGAGCACAAAATCCAGGCTGACACTCCCAGTGTAGTACTGAGGGAGTGCCGCACTGTCGGAGGGGCAGTACTGAGGGAGCGCCGCACTGTCGGAGGGGCAGTACTGAGGGAGCGCTGCACTGTCGGAGGGAGCACTGCACTGTTGGAGGGGCAGTACTGAGGGAGTGCCGCACTGTCGGAGGGGCAGTACTGAGGGAGCGCCGCACTGTCGGAGGGGCAGTACTGAGGGAGCGCCGCACTGTCGGAGGGGCAGTACTGAGGGAGCGCCGCACTGTCGGAGGGAGCACTGCACTGTTGGAGGGGCAGTACTGAGGGAGTGCCGCACTGTCGGAGGGGCAGTACTGAGGGAGCGCCGCACTGTCGGAGGGGCAGTACTGAGGGAGCGCCGCACTGTCGGAGGGGCAGTACTGAGGGAGCGCCGCACTGTCGGAGGGGCAGTACTGAGGGAGCGCCGCACTGTCGGAGGGGCATTACTGAGGGAGCGCCGCACTGTCGGAGGGGCAGTACTGAGGGAGCGCCGCACTGTTGGAGGGATGGTACTGAGGGAGTGCTGCACTGTCGGAGGGACAGTACTGAGGGAGCACCGCACTGTCAGAGGGGCAGTACTGAGGGAGCGCTGCACTGTCGGAGGGGCAGTACTGAGGGAGCGCTGCACTGTCGGAGGGGCAGTACTGAGGGAATGCCTAAGAAGAGAGTGGGACTGGAGTCATGTGGAGGGCGATAGGTTCCCTCTCTTGGTCTATGGTCATTTCCTGCTGCTGGTTCATAAATGACCAGATTTATTGAACTCACAACTTGCTCTGGTGGGATTTGAACACTTGGATCCCTGGGTTACTGGTCCAGTACCATAACCACGAGGCCACCATTCCCATTCTGTGATAAGCTACACTGCAATAGCACAAACCGGCAAAGTCACACCTGACAGAGAATAAGCAAAAGCAGGAGCCCTGGAAATCTGAAATTAAAGACAATCGAAGGTGATCTTACTCATTGGGGTAACGAGAGCGAGAGGTTCTTTCTCCAGACTGGTTGCCATATTCTCGACGTTCTTCAGTCGCTTTGCTGTGACTCGAACAATGTCTGCAACACTTGAAACATCCAAGACAGAATCCTGTGTAGCAAATTAAATCAAAACCTGTAACTCCAAATAAATAACAGCCATTTAACCAGCTACCCAACCAGTCAACTAACGAGCCAATCATCCAGCCAGCAAACCAACCAGATACCAAACCGAACCAGCCCACCAACCCAACCAGACCATCAACCCAACCAGACCACCAACCAAACCAGCCCATCAACCAAACCAGCTCACCAATCAAACCAGCCCATCAACCAAACCAGCCCACCAATCAAACCAGCCCATCAACCAAACCAGCCCACCAATCAAACCAGACCACTAACCCAACCAGCCCACTGACAAACCAACCCACTAACCAACCAGCTACCCAATCAGCCGTCTAACCAACCAGCCCACTAACCAAACCAGCCCACTTACCAAACCAGCTCACTAACCAACCAGCTACCCAACCAGCCCACTAACCAAACCAGCACACTTACCAAACCAGCTCACTAACCAACCAGCCCACTAACCAAACTAACTAGCCAATCATCTAACCAATGAACCAACCACATACCCAACCAGCCTACTAATAAGCCAGGGAACCACCCATTCTACCAACTTGCTGGCTATCTGACCAGTGTGCCAACCCACGGGTCAACTTGTCACCAACTGACTATGCAACTAGCTGACTAACTAGCCAGGAAACCAACCAACCAAACAAGCTGACCAGTCCCAGCCAACAGATGGTTCTGAGTGTGTTGATAATTCAGTTTGTACCAGAAAGCTCCCGTTCTCCAGACAGTGTTTGCGTTTCAGATTACGAATGGCCAACATCTGCGGGCTGAGTTCCTCCTGCTTTCCCCCGAAAGTCCATTCGTCCAGCGTCCTGCAGAGTGCGAGGCAATCGATTATTTACACTCTGGGCCGCAGTGACTCCAGCAACCGTACAAACAGCCGACCGCAATCACCGTTGAATCTTTTCAGGCAGCACAGTGACTTATTTTTTTCTCTCAATTGGCCCAAAGATCAGAAACGCTTTTTAACAGGTCGTTTCAGTACATCGGGTTCGAAAATTGAAGCAAATTTCACAAAACATCAAAGGAGGTGCCCCAGACCCAATGGAACAGCCTGAGGCGCCCCCTGGAGGCGCTCAGTAACAATGTGATTCCACCAGGAGGGGGCGACCTCGAACAGCTCCTCGCCATTGCAAGCGATGCTCCATACATCCTCCAATTGGATCTCTTCCCCAACTCTCGTCCCTCCTGCCCTGAAGGCGCTGACCCGTGTTGGGGTACAGTTCCATGGACCCTGACCCGTGTTGGGGTACAGTTCCATGGACCCTGACCTGTGTTGGGGTACAGTTCCATGGACCCTGACCTGTGTTGGGGTACAGTTCCATGGACCCTGACCCGTGTTGGGGTACAGTTCCATGGACCCTGACCTGTGTTGGGGTACAGTTCCATGGACCCTGACCCGTGTTGGGGTACAGTTCCATGGACCCTGACCTGTGTTGGGGTACAGTTCCATGGACCCTAATCTGTGTTGGGGTACAGTTCCATGGACCCTGATCTGTGTTGGGGTTCAGTTAACTGGGTGCTGACATTTATCAGGTCACCCCTCAGCCTTCTCATTTCTAGAGAAAAGACCCCCAGCCTGTTGAGCCTTCCTTGATAAGTATATTATGGCCCAGAAATTGGGGTCCCCACGGGTGAGTACGCGCTGGGTACTCACGCGTAGGCCCAACGAAAGTGCCGGTTTCGTGCATGCACTGTGCATGCGCGGGAAACCGGAACTTCCGTTCCCTTCAAAGAAGGGGTTCAAAGATGGAATGCGTGCGCCGGAGAGGCAGCGCGTCCGCATCGAACTTGCGGTTTTTTTGCAGGTTTCTCCGGGAGGGTAAGTCTCCAGGAGTTACACTTTTAAAAAGCAATCGCAAGGCCTGCTTTTAACAAGGTAAGTGGTGAATTAATTAAAATTTTAAAAAAATTTCCACAGGTTTATTATTTTTAAATACTTTAAAGAAAGGTAAGTATATTTTTAACCCCGTTAGAAAATGTAATTAATTTTTTCAAAAATTTAAATTATTGTTTAAAATAGTTATTTCATGTAATTTATAGTTATTTTAAAAATGTGATTTAAAAAAAAATTATTTGAGGTTTTAGTGATGTTTTGGGGCTTATAGTATTTATAGGTTTGACAGCTCTTCCTGTCAAACTTATGAAACATAGAAGATAGGAGTAGGCCATTCGGCCCATCGAGCCTGCTCCGCCATTTAATGAGATCATGGCTGATCATCCAAATTCAGTACCCTGTCCCTGCCTTCTCCCCATATCCCTTGATCCCTTTAGCCTTAAGAAATATATCCAACTCCTTCTTGAATATATTTAATGAATTGAATGAAGCATTCCCTGCTCCGATTGGCTCTCCATGGCCCACGTGATCCCAGGGGACGCTTCGAACTAACTGCGCCCCTGGGATACGCGAGCACTGCGCGCCGGCAGTTGGAGGCGGCCCAGGATCGGAATCCCACGCGGGCCCACAGCTCAATGGCCGGCGCGCTAGGTAAGAGCAGGTCGGGGGCTTGCACCCGTGGGAAGCCCCCGACCCGAATTTCTGGGCCACCCTCTCAGTTTTGGTATCACCCTCGTGAATCTTTTCTGCACCTTCTCCAGTGTCTCCTTTTTATAATATGGAGACCAGAACCGTGCAGCGTTATCTATCAGGGATGATATATTAGCTGGGTCCTCTAATGAGGCCATATGGGTGGAGCTTAAAAACAAAAAGGGGGCAAGCACTTTGCTGGGAGTGTACTATAGGCCTCCAAACAGTCAGGGGGAGATAGAGGAACAGATATGTAGGCAAATCTCAGAGAAATGTGCAAATAATAGGGTAATAATAATGGGGGATTTCAACTTCCCCAATATTAACTGGGATAGTCAGAGTGTGAAAGGCTCAGAGGGTGTAGAATTCTTAAAGTGCATCCAGGAGAGCTTTTTGAGCCAGCATGTAGAAAGTCCTACAAGAGAGGGGGCGGTACTGGACCTAATTCTAGGGAATGTGGCCGGCCAAGTGGAAAAAGTGCTAGTAGGTGAGCACTTTGGTGATAGTGACCATAATATGGTAAGATTTAAGGTGGTCATGGAAAAGGACAGGGATGGGCCGGAAATAAAGGTTCTAAATTGGGGGAAGGCCGATTTTAATAGGATAAGGCAGGATCTGGCCAAAATGGACTGGGATCAGCTACTTGTAGGAAAATCCGCATCGGAGCAATGGGAGGCTTTCAGAAGGGAGATTGAGATCATACAAGGGCAACATGTTCCCATAAAGGTCAAGAGTGGTTCCAAAAACCACAGGGAACCGTGGATGTCAGGGGATATACGGGAATGGATTAGGAAAAAAAGGAGGGCTTTTGGTAGATACAAAAGGCTAAAGACGGAGGAAGCCCTAGAGGAGTACAAAAAGTGCAGGGGGATACTTAAAAAAGAAATTAGGAGATCAAGGAGGGGCCATGAAATAACACTGGCGAGCAAAATAAAGGAAAATCCGAAGATGTTTTATAAGTATATTAAGGGTAAAAGGATAACTAGGGAAAAAATAGGGCCCATTAGGGACAAAAGTGGCAATCTGTGTGTGGAGCCGGAAGATGTAGGAGGGGTTCTAAATGAATTTTTTGCATCTGTTTTCACTATGGAGAAGGACGATGTAGACATAGAAATAGGGCGGGGGGACTGTGATATGCTCGAACATATTAACATCGAGAGGGAGGAGGTATTGGCGGTTTTAGCTGGCCTAAAAATGGATAAATCCCCAGGCCCCGATGAAATGTACCCCAGGCTGCTGTGTGAGGCAAAGGAGGAGATTGCGGGGGCTCTAACACATATATTCAGGACCTCTCTGGCCACAGGGGATGTGCCAGAGGACTGGAGAACCGCTAATGTAGTACCATTATTCAAGAAGGGTAGTAGGGAAAAACCGGGGAACTACAGGCCAGTGAGCCTAACATCAGTGGTAGGAAAATTACTGGAAAAAATCCTGAGGGACAAAATTTGTCTCCACTTGGAGAGGCAAGGATTAATCAGGGATAGTCAACATGGCTTTGTCAAGGGAAGATCATGTCTGACTAATTTGATTGAATTTTTTGAGGGGGTGACTAGGTGTGTGGATGAGGGTAACGCAGTGGATGTGGTATACATGGATTTCAGTAAGGCCTTCGATAAAGTCCCGCACAGGAGACTGGTCAAGAAGGTAAGAGCCCATGGAATCCAGGGTGCCTTGGCACATTGGATACAAAACTGGCTTAGTGGCAGAAGGCAGAGGGTGATGGTCGAAGGTTGTTTTTGTGACTGGAAACCTGTGGCCAGTGGGGTACCACAGGGATCGGTGCTGGGTCCCTTGCTGTTTGTGGTCTACATTAATGACTTGGATATGAATGTAAAGGGTATGATCAGTAAATTCGCGGATGATACTAAAATTGGTAGGGTGGTAAATAGCGAGGAGGGTAGCCTCAGTCTGCAGAACGATATAGATGGGTTGGTCAGATGGGCGGAACAGTGGCAAATGGAATTTAACCCGGAAAAGTGCGAGGTGATGCACTTTGGGGGGTCTAACAAGGCAAGGGAATACACAATGAATGGTAAGACCCTAGGCAAGACGGAGGGTCAGAGGGATCTGGGTGTGCAGGTACACAGATCCCTGAAGGCGGCGGAACAGGTGGATAAGGTGGTAAAAAAGGCATATGGGATACTTGCCTTCATTAGCCGAGGCATAGAATATAAGAGCAAGGAGGTTATGATGGAGCTGTATAAAACACTGGTTAGGCCACAGCTGGAATACTGTGTGCAGTTCTGGTCGCCACACTACAGGAAAGATGTGATCGCGTTAGAGAGGGTGCAGAGGAGGTTCACCAGGATGTTACCAGGGCTGGAGCGCTTCAGCTATGAAGAGAGACTGGGCAGATTGGGTTTGTTTTCCTTGGAGCAGAGGAGGCTGAGGGGGGACATGATTGAGGTGTACAAAATTGTGAGGGGCATAGATAGGATGGATGCTGAGGAGCTTTTCCCCTTAGTAGAGGGGTCAATAACTAGGGGGCATAGATTCAAGGTAAAGGGAGGGAGGTTTAGAGGGGATTTGAGAAAGAACTTTTTCACCCAGAGGGTGGTTGGAGTCTGGAACTCACTGCCTGAAAGGGTTGTGGAGGCAGAAACCCTCACAACATTTAAGAAGCATTTGGATGAGCATTTGAAATGCCATAGCATACAAGGCTACGGGCCAAATGCTGGAATATGGGATTAGATTAGACAGGGCTTGATGGCCGGCATGGACACGATGGGCCGAAGGGCCTCTATCTGTGCTGTATTACTCTATGACTCTATGACTCTAAGGTGTGTGGCACATGTGTAAAATGAAGCGACGTCAGTACCTCTTCTTGGGTGGTGAGTGCTGGGCGGTCCTCTCAGCCCCGCCAATGTTCAGTCGGTCAGCGGGCTCGAGCCCCACTCCAGCCTTTAAAGATGCTGCACCCTGACCAGTGCTGCCGGCCGACTCGCTGATTCGGACTCCAGTCTCCAGGGGATTGACCGCGGTCTGGGGCTGGAATAAAGCCAGGAGAACGTTCTCCACGGCCACAGTGAATGCCGGCCCTCCCAAAGGTATCAGCCCGCGGCCGGGGCTCGGAGCTTGGGTCTCGCTCAGGTCGGTCGTGCTGCTGGAACGTTCCAAGGGGGCGGGGCTTCCCGGAGGATGGAGGATGTCCGTCAAACTGCCGCAGCGCGCCAGGCTACGAGCTCTGGCCGGCTCCCTCGGGCGGACGGTGAGGAGGCTGGAGGATCGGGGGCGGAAGGCCTCAGGGTCGGTCAGCGCCTCGTACAAGCTGCGGGAGTCATCCCGTGTGGCGGGCTGGCAGTTGGGACCTGTGTCTGGGTGCTCGTTAGAACAGACCCTTCCGTCCTCTTCAGGCAATGAGTCGAAGCTGTTCAGTTGGAAATCCTCCTCCATGGAGATGTACGGTGCTAACATCTCCAGGTCCAGCTCCGTGGATCCCTGAAAACACCAAACCGCAAATCAGACCTCTCGCTTATTAATAACAGTCAGTTTTCTCCAATTCCCCCCCGTCCTGATCTCCAGCCACCCTCCATTCCTTCAGCTCTGATCCTTGGCGTCCTACTTGACCCTTAGCTGAGATTCCGACCCCATGTTCGCTCCGTCACTAAGACCGCCTCCTTCCACCTCCGTAAAATCGCCCGTCTCTGCCCTTACCTCAGCTCATCTGCTGCTGAAACCCTCATCCCTGCCTTTGTCACCTCCGGAGACCGACTATTCCAACGCTCCCCGGGCCGCCTCCCACATTCCACCCTCCGTAAACTTCAGCTCATCCAAAACTCAGCTGCCCCGTGTCCTAACTCACACCCAGTCCCGTTCACCCATCACCCCCTGTGCTCACTGCCCCGTGTCCTAACTCACACCCAGTCCCGTTCACCCATCACCCCCTGTGCTCACTGCCCCGTGTCCTGACTCACACCCAGTCCCGTTCACCCATCACCCCCTGTGCTCACTGCCCCGTGTCCTAACTCACACCCAGTCCCGTTCACCCATCACCCCCTGTGCTCAGTGCCCCGTGTCCTAACTCACACCCAGTCCCGTTCACCCATCACCCCCTGTGCTCACTGCCCCGTGTCCTAACTCACACCCAGTCCCGTTCACCCATCACCCCCTGTGCTCACTGCCCCGTGTCCTAACTCACACCCAGTCCCGTTCACGCATCACCCCCTGTGCTCACTGCCCCGTGTCCTAACTCACACCCAGTCCCGTTCACCCATCACCCCCTGTGCTCACTGCCCCGTGTCCTAACTCACACCCAGTCCCGTTCACCCATCACCCCCTGTGCTCACTGCCCCGTGTCCTAACTCACACCCAGTCCCGTTCACCCATCACCCCCTGTGCTCACTGCCCCGTGTCCTAACTCACACTGAGTCCCGTTCACCCATCACCCCCTGTGCTCGCTGACCCGTGTCCTAACTCACACCGAGTCCCGTTCACCCATCACCCCCTGTGCTCGCTGACCTACATTGGCTCCCGGTCCGGCAACACCTCGATTTCAAAATTCTCATCCTTGTCTTCAAATCCCTCCACGGCCTCCCCCCTCCCTATCTCTGTAACCTCCTCCAGCCCCACAACCCCCCTGAGATATCTGCGCTCCTCCAATTCTGGCCTCTTGAGCATCCCCCGATTTTAATCGCTCCACCATTGGCGGCCGTGCCTTCAGCTACCTGGGCCCCGAGCTCTGGAATTCCCTCCCTAAACCTCTCCGCCTCTCTCTCCTCTTTTAATACCCTCCTTAAAACCGACCTCTGATCAAGATTTTGGTCACCTGCACTAATATCTCATCTGGCTCGGTGTCAAATTCTGTCTGATAATCGCTCCTGTGAAGCGCCGCGGGACGTTTTACTATGTTAAAGGCGCTGGATAAATACAAGTTACATGGAATTACATAGAAGATACAGCACAGAAACAGGCCATTCGGCCCAACCAGCCTGTGCTGGGGTTTATTCTCCACACCAGCCTCCCATTCCATCGACCCCATCTCAGCCTTTCAGCATTTCTTTCTATTCCCTTTACCCTCAGGTACTCGTCTAGTTTCCTTTTGAAAGTATCTAAACTATTTGCCTCAACCACTTCCTGTGGTAGCGAGTTCCACCCTCTGAGTAAAGACACTTCTCCTTATTTCCCTATTGGATTTATTAGTAACTATCTTGTATTTATGGCCCCTAGTTTTGGATTCTCCCGCAAGGGGAAACATTCTCTCCACATCGACCCTGTCCAACCCATTCATACTTTTGAAAACCTCTATCTGGTCACCCACTCAGTCTCCTCTTTTCTAAAAAGAAGCCCCAACCTGTTCAATCTTTCCCGATAGCTGTAACCTCTCGGCTCTGGTACCATCCGTGTAAATATTTTTTGCACTTTCTCCAGTGATTCTATGTCCTATTTGTTTGGACGGTGAGTGTCAGTAGGCTATTCGAGCATGGGGGCATCACAGCCGAGCCTGATCTCCCGAACAGGTGTCACAGGAGAGTGAGTAGCAGCCGCTTATCCGGTCCTCTCTAACCCAGACGCAGCGAGGGTTTCTGCCCGCCATCTTCAGGCAATCCTGAGATCGCGTGCGTCCAGAGACGCGCGATGCAAGGTAGAAAAATCGGAGAGGGTAACGCCAAGGGGCAGAGACTCACCTGGTGTGTCTTTGTCTGCTGAGCTTTGCCGTCGATCGCAAACAGCTTCTGCACAACCTCCGAATTGATGCAGAAACCCTCGATATCACAATCCTGTAAACAGGAAAAAGCAAACATCAAGAGACCCGAAACCCAGCGACACATTTCCCAGCACCCCACCCTTCCCCCAGCACCCCTTTTCAATATCATCGTCACCCAAGGCTTCTTCGGCAGCACCTCCCAAACCCGTGACCTCTTCCACCTAGAAGGACAAGGGCAGCAGGCGCACGGGAACACCACCACCTCCAAGTTCCCCTCCAAGTCACACACCATCCTGACTTGGAAATATATCGGCCGTTCCCTCATCGTCGCTGGGTCAAAATCCTGGAACTCCCTCCCTAACAGCACTGTGGGAGCACCTTCACCACACGGACTGCAGCGGTTCAAGAAGGTGGCTCACCACCACCTTCTCAAGGGGCAATTAGGGATGGGCAATAAATGCTGGCCTTGCCAGCGACGCCCACATCCCATGAATGAATATAAATAAAACCCTCAAGCAAATCCTGCCCCTCACCTCCGACCGACCCCACACTCACCACATCAGGACTTTCACAGCCACCCAGCTTGGGGACCACAGCCTCTGGTGTCATGGCCCCCTCACTGTCCGATTCGCGGGTCTTGTTTGGTGGCGCCAGGCCCTGATCTCGGCCGCTGATGGGTCTCAGCTCCTCCTGCCGGTCAAAGATGGGCGACAGTAGTTTGCAGAGTTCGGGGGTGCAAAACTCCTCGGGTGACAAGGGCACCCGGCCGTCCTCAGGCAGTGTTTTGGTGAACTGGAATGCTTTCGAATCCAGCCGCTCTAGACACACAAAGGAAGTGTAATTAGTGAAGAGCATGTGGGTAGTACTCCTGCCTGTGGGCTCAAGCCCCACTCCAGAGAAATGAGCACATAATCCAGGCTGACACTCCCAGTGCAGTGCTGAAGGAGCGCCGCACTGACAGAGGGGCAGTACTGAGGGAGCACCACACTGTCGGAGGGGCAGTGCTGAAGGAGCGCCGCACTGACAGAGGGGCAGTACTGAGGGAGCACCACACTGTCGGAGGGGCAGTACAGAGGGAGCGCTGCACTGTCGGAGGGGCAGTACTGAGGGAGCGCCCCACTGTCGGAGGGGCAGTACTGAGGGAGCGCCGCACTGTCAGAGGGGCGGTACTGAGGGAGCGCCACACTGTCGGAGGGGCAGTACTGAGGGAGCACCGCACTGTCGAAGGGGCACTACTGAGGGAGCGCCGCACTGTCCGAGGGGCAGTACTGAGGGAGTGCCGCACTGTCGGAGGGACAGTACTGAGGGAGCGCCGCACTGTCGGATGAGCAGTACTGAGGGAGTGCTGCACTGTCGGAGGGGCAGTACTGAGGGAGCACCGCACTGTCAGAGGGTCACTACTGAGGGAGCGCCGCACTGTCGGAGGAGCAATACTGAGGGAGCGCCGCACTGTCGGAGGGGCGGTACTGAGGGAGCACCACACTGTCGGAGGGGCAGTGCTGAAGGAGCGCCGCACTGACAGAGGGGCAGTACTGAGGGAGCACCACACTGTCGGAGGGGCAGTACAGAGGGAGCGCTGCACTGTCGGAGGGGCAGTACTGAGGGAGCGCCCCACTGTCGGAGGGGCAGTACTGAGGGAGCGCCGCACTGTCGGAGGGGCGGTACTGAGGGAGCGCCACACTGTCGGAGGGGCAGTACTGAGGGAGCACCGCACTGTCGAAGGGGCACTACTGAGGGAGCGCCGCACTGTCCGAGGGGCAGTACTGAGGGAGTGCCGCACTGTCGGAGGGACAGTACTGAGGGAGCGCCGCACTGTCGGATGAGCAGTACTGAGGGAGTGCTGCACTGTCGGAGGGGCAGTACTGAGGGAGCACCGCACTGTCAGAGGGTCACTACTGAGGGAGCGCCGCACTGTCGGAGGAGCAATACTGAGGGAGCGCCGCACTGTCGGAGGGGCGGTACTGAGGGAGCACCGCACTGTCGAAGGGGCAGTACTGAGGGATCGCCGCACTGTCGGGGGGTGGTACTGAGGGAGCGCCGCACTGTCAGAGGGGCAGTACTGAGGGAGCGCCGCCCTGTCGGAGGGGTGGTACTGATGGGAGCGCTGCACTGTCGGAGGGGCAGTACTGAGGGAGCGCCGCACTGTCGGAGGGGCGGTACTGAGGGAGCGACGCACTGTCGGAGGGGCAGTACTGAGGGAGCGCCGCATTGTCGGAGGGGTGGTACTGAGGGAGCGCCGCACTGTCCGAGGGTCAGTACTGAGTGAGTGCCGCACTGTCGGAGGGACAGTACTGAGGGAGCGCCGCACTGTCGGAGGGGCAGTACTGAGGGAGCGCCGCACTGTCGAAGGGGCAGTACTGAGGGAGCGCCGCACTGTCGGAGGGGCGGTACTGAGGGAGCACCGCACTTTCGGAGGGGCAGTACTGAGGGAGCACCGCACTGTCGGGGGGCGGTACTGAGGGAGTGCTGCACTGTCGGAGAGGCAGTACAGAGGGACCGCCGCACTGTCCGAGGGTCAGTACTGAGGGAGTGCCGCACTGCCCGTGGAGCAGTACTGAGGGAGCGCCGCACAGTCGGGGGGCGGTACTGAGGGAGTGCTGCACTGTCGGAGGGTCAGTACTGAGGGAGTGCCGCACTGTCGGAGGGGCAGTGCTGAGGGAGTGCCGCACTGTCGGAGGGGCGGTACTGAGGGAGTGCTGCACTGTCGGAGGGTCAGTACTGAGGGAGTGCCGCACTGTTGGAGGGGCAGTTCTGAGGGAGCGCTGCACTGTCCCAAGGGTCAGTACTGAGGGAGTGCCGCACTGTTGGAGGAGCAGTACTGAGGGAGTGCTGCACTGTCGGAGGTGCAGTACTGAGGGAGCGCCGCACTGTCCGAGGGTCAGTACTGAGGGAGTGCCGCACTGTCGGAGGAGCAGTACTGAGGGAGTGCTGCACTGTCGGAGGTGCCGTCTTTCAGATGAGACGTTAAACCGAGGCCCCATCTGCCCCCTCAGGTGAACGTAAAAGATCCCATGGCCACTATTTCGAAGAAGAGCAGGGGAGTTCTCCCCGGTGTCCTGGCCAATATTTATCCCTCAACCAACATCTAAAAAACAGATGATCTGGTCATTATCACATTGCTGTTTGTGGGAGCTTGCTGTGTGCAATTTGAATGCCGCATTTCCCACATTACAACAGTGACTACACTTCAAAAGTACTTCATTGGCTGTAGTGCAATTTGAGATGTCCTGAGGTGGTGAAAGGCGCTGGACACGCACTGAAAATAATTACCAGTAAATTAACCCTGTGGCAGCCGGATTCATAGGCCCTCACCTGCACTCCTCCCTTTCATAAATCACTCTCCTGTTTTACCCTTTGTCTCTGTGGGTCTGTGACTCTGTGGATCCCTGTGGGACTCTGTGGGTCCCTGTGAGTCTCTGTGGGTCCCTGTGGTTCTGTGACTCTGTGGGTCCCTGTGAGTCTCTGTGGGTCTCTGGGGTTCTCTGTGAGTCTCTGTGGGTCTCTGTGGGTCTCTGTGAGCCCCTGTGGGTCTCTGGGTCTCTGTGGGTCCCCATGGGCCTCTGTGGGTACCTGTGGGTCTCTGTGGGTCCCTGTGGGTCTCTGTGGGTCTGTGGGTACCTGTGGGTCTCTGTGGGTTCCCGTGGGTCTCTGTGGGTCTCTGGGTCCCTGTGGGTCTCTCTGGGTCTCTGTGGGTACCTGTGAAGTCCAGGGGTACGATGATATCTCCAGGGTTTGGTGCCAGCTCTTCCAGTTTCTCGGGATTCTCATTCCACTGGCTGAAGAGGTCCTGGTCTTTCTGGGGATCGGTGGCAGGTTCCCGGAGCCTCTGGATCTGGTCCAAGGAGAAGATCACCGTGTCTTCTATCACTGCACTGCAGAGAGAGCGTGCGGAGCGGCCGGTAAACATCAGCAGCACAATTGTCATCAACAGAGGCATAATCTCAAGGAGAGACGTTACCACAGCAACGCATCTCACCAGCGCGAGACGTGATTGGAGGAGCAAAGACATTATTTCGCTGTTTGTCCTTAACCTCCAAACTCCAGATTCCTCGTCCTACAAACTCTTGCACCTCCCTCTATCCCCACTGTGTTGAAATATACCGGGGCTAAAAGGGGTTAAATTACGAGGACAGTTTGCACAGACTGGGCTTGTATTCCCTCGAGTGTAGAAGATTAAGGGGTGATCTAATCGAGGTGTTTAAGATGATTGAAGGATTGGCTAGGGTAGAGAGAGAGAAACTATTTCCTCTGGTGGGGGGAGTCCAGAACAAGGGGGCAGAACCTTAAAATTAGAGCCGGACCGTTCAGGGGTGATGTCAGGAAGCACTTCTTCACACAAAGGGTGGTGGAAATCTGGAACTCTCTGCCCTAAAAACCTGTTGAGGCCGGAGGTCAATGGAAAATTTCAAAACTGAGATCGATAGATTTTTGTTGGGTAGGGGTATTAAGGGTAACGGAACCAAGGCGGGTAGATGGAGTTCAGATACAGATCAGCTGTGATCTCATTGAATGGTGGAACAGGCTCGAGGGGCTGAATGGCCTCCTCTTGCTCCTATGAAATCGAGATTCAATCTCCATCCTCTAGCTCACAGGACCTCAGACGCTTCATAGAAGAAACATAGAAGATAGGAGCAGGAGTCGGCCATTCGGCCCCTCGAGCCTGTTCCGCCATTTAATGAGATCATGGCTGATCATCCAAATTCAGTACCCTGTCCCTGCCTTCTCCCCATATCCCTTGATCCCTTTAGCCTTAAGAAATATATCTAACTCCTTCTTGAATTTATTTAATGAATTGGCCTCAACTGCCTTCTGTGGTAGAGAATTCCACAGGTTCACCACTCTCTGGGTGAAGAAATTCCTCCTCATCTCTGTCCTAAATGGCTTACCCCTTATCCTTAGACTGTGACCCCTGGTTCTGGACTCCCCGGCCATCGGGAACATCCTTCCTGCATCTAGTCTGTCTAGTCCTGTTAGAATTTTATAAGTTTCAATGAGATCCCCTCTCATTCTTCTAAACTCCAGCGAATATAAGCACAATCGACCCAATCTCTCCTCATACGTCATTCCTGCCATCCCAGGTATTAGTTTGGTGAATCTTCGCTGCACTCCCTCCATGGCAAGAACATCCTTCCTCAGATAAGGCGACCAAAACTGCACACAATACTCAAGGTGTGGTCTCACCAAGGCCCTGTACAACTGCAGCAAGACATCCTTGTTCCTGTACTCGAACCCTCTCGCTATGAAGGCCAACATACCATTTGCCTTCTTAACCTCAGTCAGCCTTCCTCCACACTCTAAACCCAAGTTGATGTGACCTAACCCTCATTGTCCTCACCTCAGCCTTGATTCTTCACCTCCCTTCCTGAATTGTAGCTTTGCTTGTTTTATCAAACCGCTCTGTATGAACGTAGCCTGCATTCCTCTTCGAATTGTAACAGGGCAGGAGATGATCACTGTAACCTGGGGGCCCTTTCCAAGGGCTCTCAAACCCTCGGAGAAGGGCCTCAGCAGCGAGAGGCACAGGGCCACCACCTTTGCTCCTGCTGGAATCCTGATCACAATCTCCGTGACGTCAGGGTTGGGAGCTGTTCCATAGAGTTTTCGGGAGCGAATTCATTTAATCACACTCCTTCCCTCAACAACGTGCTTTTATATAGCGCCTTTAACATAGTAAAACGTCCCAAGGTGCGTCACAGGAGTGTTATAAAACAAAATTTGACACCGAGCCACATGAGATATTAGGGCAGGTGACCAAAAGCTTGGTCAAAGAGGTAGGTTTTAAGGAGCATCTTAAAGGAGGAGAGAGAGGCGGAGAGGTTTAGGGAGGGAATTCCAGAGCTTAGGGCCCAGGCAGCTGAAGGCACGGCCGCCAATGGTGGAGCGATTAAAATCGGGGATGCTCAAGAGGCCAGAATTGGAGGAGCGCAGAGATCTCGGGGGGGTTGTGGGGCTGGAGGAGGTTACAGAGATAGGGAGGGGCGAGGCCATGGAGGGATTTGAACACAAGGATGAGAATTTTTTTAATGAAGTATTCTGTGCTGTGTACGCCCTGACCTCGCAAGACTTAATCCTGCCCACATTGCCCAAGGTTTTCCTCCATGCTCTCTTCCCCCTTCCCCCATCCATCGCCCGTGCTCTTCGCGTGTGAACAGATGGCGATAACTCACCTGAGCAGGGAGTTGATGCACACGATACATTGTGGCTGCGAGCTCTTGCTCTTGTAGATCACGGTGGCTTGAGTCTCGAGCCAAACATACCCGCCATTCTTGGCCAGAAACCGGTACTGACCAGAGGTGACCTGTCCCTTACTCAGCACTGTGAGGGAGAGAGGAGAGGGTACGGTTAGTCAGCTGAAATAACCAAGGCAAGGGTGCATCACTCCGCGACGAGGGCGCGTCACTCCGCGAGGGAGCGTCACTCCGCAACAAGGGAGAGTCATTCTGTGACAAGGGAGCGTCACTCCGCGACAAGGGAGCGTCATTCTGCGAGGGAGCGTCACTCCGCGACAAGGGAGCGTCATTCCGCGATAAGGGAGTGTCATTCTGCGAGGGTGGGTCACTCCGCGACGAGGGAGCGTCACTCCGCGAGGGAGCGTCACTCCATGACGAGGGAGCGTCACTCCGCGACGAGGGAGCGTCATTCCGCGAGGGAGGGTCACTCCGCGATAAGGGAGCGTCATTCCGCGAGGGAGTGTCATTCCGCGATAAGGGAGCGTCATTCCGCGATAAGGGAGTGTCATTCCGCGAGGGAGGGTCACTCCGCGAGGAAGCGTCACTCCGCAAGGGAAGGTCACTCCGTGACGAGGGAGCGTCACTCCACGAGGGAGGGTCACTCTGCGACGAAGGAGTGTCACTTCGCGACGAGGGAGCATCACTCGTGAGGGAGCGTCACTCCGCGAGGGAGCGTCACTCTGCGACGAGGGAGTGTCACTCTGCGAGGGATCGTCACTCTGCGAGGGAGCGTCACTCCGCGACGAGGGAGCGTCACTCCGCGAGGGAGCCCAGAGACAGGAGCCTCTTGGTCCTGGTAGTCTCTAACCTTTGATGGCACCACCTTTACTCCTACATCAATCAACGATCTTTGCTTTTCCACCTCCTCTGATCTCGAGTGGAACTCCCACCTCCTTTATCGCTAACCCTGCCCCGAGAAGCTCCGTTTCCAAACATGTCTTTTCCCCTTAACTCTCAACAAACCCCAGGCCCGTTATAGAAATGAATCCAGCTGCTGCATCTGGAGAAGCTCATTCTACACCTCGCTCTGGCTCCTGGCTATGATGCCCTCACAGTCGAATAGCCTGCTTACAGACAGTGTCACACATTAAGAATGGCCACTCGGGTCAGGCACTGGATGGGAAGCAACACCTGTGGAACTGTACCCAGGAGGGGAGGAGAGGAAACCAGTTCAGATCCTTCTGTGTCCGTTAAAGTTCCCTGAAGGACATGAGTTCTACAGAATAGCCACAGATTCCAACTACAACCTGCATTTATACCGCCCCCGGGAGAGCGACAGGTCCCAAGGAGCTTCGCAGGAGCGTAAGGGGGAGATGGAGGGAGAAGGAGATGTGAGGAGGGGACAGGGGAGGTTAACCGTAGAGACGGAGAGGGGGGCGGAGGGGGAGGGGGAGGGAGTAAGTGGAGCGGGGAGATCCGGGGAGGGACGGAGGGCTGGCGGAGGTTACAATGACACGGGGAGGTGAGACCATGAAGGGATTTAACCAGGAGGATTTTATATTGGAGGCGCTGGGGACTGTGAGCCAACATAGGCCAGCGAGTGTTGTGGTCTTGGCTATCGGCGCGGTGATCTGCTCTCGCGCTGAGCCCAGCTGGATGCTGTCACAGTCTCGATTTTAGAATTCTCATCCTTGTTTCCAAATCCCTCCGTGGCCCTCGCGCCCCCCCCCCTTCCCTATCTCTGTAACCTCCTCCAGCCCTCCAACCCTCCCTATCTCTGTAACCTCCTCCAACCCTACAACCCTCCCTATCTCTGTAACCTCCTCCAGCCCTCCAACCCTCCCTATCTCTGAAACCTCCTCCAGCCCTACAACCCTTCCTATCTCTGTAATCTCCTCCAGCCCTCTACAACCCTCCCTATCTCTGTAATCTCCTCCAGCCCTACAACCCTCCCTATCTCTGTAATCTCCTCCAGCCCTACAACCCTCCCTATCTCTGAAACCTCCTCCAGCCCTACAACCCTCCCTATCTCTGTAATCTCCTCCAGCCCTACAACCCTCCCTATCTCTGTAACCTCCTCCAGCCCCACAACCCTCCCTATCTCTGTAACATCCTCCAGCCCTACGACCCTCACAGATCTCTGCGCTCCTCCAATTCTGGCCTCTTGCGCATCCTCCAATTTCCATCGCTCCACCATTGGCGGCCGTGCCTTCAGCTGCCTGGGCCCTAAGCTCTGGAATTCCCTCCCTAAACCTCTCCGCCTCTCTCTCCTCCTTTAAGACACTCCTTAAAACCGACCTCTTTGACCAACTGCCCTAATATCTCCTTATGTGGCTCGGTGTCAAATCTTGTTTGATAATCGCTCCTGTGAAGCGCCTTGGGACGTTTTACTACGTTAAAGGCGCTCTATAAATACAAGTTGTTGTAGCACTGGCCCTACGTGTGCCTGGTCTCCGGCTATATATAGCGCAGTGTTGCTGACAGCTTTTCCTCAGAGAGACTTCAGCTGCTTCCCTGAGTAAACACGAGCTTCGAACAATACCCGTCAAATAGCCAACAGATGATCCATCTGAAAACCTTCCAAATCAAACTTGTTGTGCAGTCAGTGGCCTCAACACAGGCTTGGAAAGAGTCAGCGAGAAGGTGAGGCGCTTCAGGAAGAAGGTACATCAGGTTTGGGTTTGAGAAGACCTGTAGATTAGAGGAGAGAGGAGACGGAGGGAGAGGAGACGGAGGGAGAGGAGACGGAGGAAGGGGAGACGGAGGGAGGGGAGAGGGAGGGAGGGGAGAGGGAGGGAGCGGAGACGGAGGGAGGGGAGACGGAGGGAGGGGAGACGGATGGAGGGAGGGGAGATGGAGGGAGGGGAGATGGAGGGAGGGGAGATGGAGGGAGAGGAGATGGAGGGAGGGGAGATGGAGGGAGGGGAGATGGAGGGAGAGGAGATGGAGGGAGGGGAGACGGAGGGAGGGGAGACGGAGGGAGGGGAGACGGAGGGAGGGGAGGAGTTCTGTAGATTTGAGGTTGGGGAAAGGAAGGGTTGGAGTAAGAGATGGGGCGATGAGCCTTGAACTCACCTCAGTGAAGCTGGAAGGAGGAGGGAGGGTCAGAGGGGGATTTAGAGTCTGGGAGGAACCAGAGAGGGGGCATCGATCCCGGGGTCCGGGTGAACCCCACTGAACACTCGGTCCACGGCTCGTTGAACCTTAACCCCCAGCAGCTCTTTTATTCAATTTTCTCCCCCTTTCTGCTGAAGGGAGCTGAATTCAGGAGAAATTGACCGGTGGAGCGGAGGTTTAATGTAAACGTAATAACAACAGAAAATGCTGAAAAAACTCAGCAGGCCAGGCAACATCCGTGGAGAGAGAAATAGAGTCAACGTTTCAGGTCGAAATCCTTCATCAGGACTCTAATGTAAACGTCCTTCCCTTCACATGGAATGTGTGCGGAGAGATAGCACAGACTGTGATAGCCCACAGCAAAATACCAGAGATTTCTTCACTATCTCCGGCTTACATACAGAGTCACGCTCCCTCTACACTGTCCCATCAAACACTCCCAGGGCAGGTACAGCATGGGTTAGATACAGAGTAAAGCTCCCTCTACACTGTCCCATCAAACACTCCCAGGGCAGGTACAGCACGGGTTAGATACAGAGTAAAGCTCCCTCTACACTGTCCCATCAAACACTCCCAGGGCAGGTACAGCACGGGTTAGATACAGAGTAAAGCTCCCTCTACACTGTCCCATCAAACACTCCCAGGGCAGGTACAGCACGGGGTTAGATACAGAGTAAAGCTCCCTCTACACTGTCCCATCAAACACTCCCAGGGCAGGTACAGCACGGGTTAGATACAGAGTAAAGCTCCCTCTACACTGTCCCATCAAACACTCCCAGGGCAGGTACAGCACGGGGTTAGATACAGAGTAAAGCTCCCTCTACACTGTCCCATCAAACACTCCCAGGGCAGGTACAGCACGGGTTAGATACAGAGTAAAGCTCCCTCTACACTGTCCCATCAAACACTCCCAGGGCAGGTACAGCACGGGTTAGATACAGAGTAAAGCTCCCTCTACACTGTCCCATCAAACGCAGGTACAGCATGGGTTAGATACAGAGTAAAGCTCCCTCTACACTGTCCCATCAAACACTCCCAGGGCAGGTACAGCACGGGGTTAGATACAGAGTAAAGCTTCCTCTACACTGTCCCATCAAACACTCCCAGGGCAGGTACAGCACGGGTTAGATACAGAGTAAAGCTCCCTCTACACTGTCCCATCAAACACTCCCAGGGCAGGTACAGCACGGGGTTAGATACAGAGTAAAGCTCCCTCTACACTGTCCTATCAAACACTCCCAGGGCAGGTACAGCACGGGTTAGATACAGAGTAAAGCTCCCTCTACACTGTTCCATCAAACACTCCCAGGGCAGGTACAGCACGGGTTAGATACAGAGTAAAGCTCCCTCTACACTGTCCCATCAAACACTCCCAGGGCAGGTACAGCACGGGGTTAGATACAGAGTAAAGCTCCCTCTACACTGTCCCAGCAAACACTCCCAGGGCAGGTACAGCACGGGTTAGATACAGAGTAAAGCTCCCTCTACACTGTCCCATCAAACACTCCCAGGGCAGGTACAGCACGGGGTTAGATACAGAGTAAAGCTCCCTCTACATTGTCCCATCAAACACTCCCAGGGCAGGTACAGCACGGGTTAGATACAGAGTAAAGCTCCCTCTACACTGTGTTTTTCCCCCTAACCTCAGACATGCGTGCCCTTTTGCCCCAGTGTAACATTATCCCCCTCCAGCCACCTGTGACCTATCGAAGAACATAAGAAATAAGAACAGGAGTCGGCCATTCGGCCCCTCAAGCCTGCTCCGCCATTCAATAAGATCACGGCTGATCATTGACCTCAACTCCACTTTCCCGCCCGATCCCCATATCCCTTGATTCCCGTAATATCTAAAAATCCGACAATCTCTGCCTGGAATACACTCAATGACTGAGCCTCCACAGCCCTCTGGGGTAGATTCACCACCCTCTGAGTGAAGAAATTTCTCCTCATCTCTGTCCTAAATGGCCGACCCCTTATTCTGAGACTGTGACCCCTGGTTCTAGACACTCCAGCCAGGGGAAAACATCCTCCCTGCATCTACCCTGTCGAGCCCTGTAAGAATTTTGTATGTTTCAATGAGATCACCTCTTATTCTTCTAAACTCTAGAGAATATAGGCCTAGTCTAAGCAATCTCTCCTCGTAGGACAGTTTGATGGTGTTTGATGGTCTGAGCAATGCTCTATGCTGTCGGTGATTGCGGCTTGTTGCTCTGGTCCTATCTCAGGGTGCAGGTCCCTGTCGTGTCCAACGGTCGGACCGACGCCTGGACAATCGCAGAACAGGGAATACTTACAGATGTGGTGTCTCTTGGTCATGTGATCGGAGTCCAGCGAATGGTAGAACTCGTAGGAGGTGTGCCCAAGCATTTCCTTGGGGTGGTAGCCAATCAGTTCGGTAATTCTGCAGAGAGAGAGAGAGAGAGAGAGAGTCAGGCGGGGCAGCAGCCACTGGGCATCATCATCATCTCATGTTGGTGGTTTCCATTACCGCCCTGTCCCGCCCCACCCGGTCCCACCCTGTGTCGTAGAATCATAGAAAGTTACAGCACTGAAAGAGGCCATTTGGCCCATCGTGTCTGTGTCGGCCCAACAAGAGCTATCCAGCCTAATCCCACTTTCCAGCTCTTGGTCCGTAGCCCTGTAGGTTACGGCACTTCAAGTGCATATCCGAGTACTTTTTAAATGTGGTGAGGGTTTGTGCCTCTACCGCCCTTTCAGGCAGTGAGTTCCAGACCTCCACCACCCTCTGGGTGAAAAAAGTTCTCCTCAACTCCCCTCTAACCCTTCGACCAATTACTTTAAATCTATGCCCCCTGCTTATTGACCCCTCTGCTAAGGGAAATAGGTCCTTCCTATCCACTCTCTCTAGGCCCCTCATAATTTTATACACCTCAATTAGGTCCCCCCCTCAGCTTCCTCTGTTCCAAAGAAAACAACCCCAGCCTCTCCAATCTTTCCTCATGACTAAAATTCCCCAGCCCAGGCAACAGTGTCTTCTCCTCTGCCCTGGGGCAGGGCAGTAAATTTCTGTATGCATCTCCACCTTTTACTGCCCCCACCCCATGCATGTTGGCATGGTGCCACGCGTGTTGTCTTGGTACTATATGTGTTGGCATGGTGCCACGCGTGTTGACTTGACTTGCGAGATGTGGGAGCCGGTGGACCCCATTGAGGCTCACGGTGATTACGTCTGTGACAAGTGTCTGCTGCTACAGGAACTCCAGCTCCGTGTTGATGAGCTGGAGTCTGAGCTTCAGACACTGCGACACATCAGGGAGGGGTAGAAGTACCTGGACTCTGTGTATCAGGAGGTGGTCACACCTATGAAGTTAATTAATTCAGATGTAGCCCATGGTCAGGGACAAGATGGTGTGACTACGAGTGAGGCAGGTACGGGGATCCAGGAGGTAGAGCTGGAGGAGCCGCAGCCCTTGCTCTTGTCCAACAGGTTCGAGGTTCTTACTCCCTGTGGGGACAGGAGCAGGGACTGCAGGGAGGATGAGCAACCTGGCCACAGCACCGTGGAATGGGGGGCCATTCAAGAGGGGGGAGTAAATAGAAATGTTGTAGTGGTAGGGGATAGTATTATTAGGGGGATAGATAGAGTTCTCTGCAGCCGAGAGCGAGAGTCCCGAAGGCTGTGTTGCCTACCCGGTACCAGGGTTAAGGACATCTCCTCTGGGCTGGAAAGAAACTTGCAGTGGGAGGGGGTGGATCCAGTTGTCGTGGTCCATGTTGGTACAAACGACGTAGATAGGACTAGGAAGCCGGTTCTGTTAAAGGAGTATGAGCAGCTAGGGGTCAAATTAAAAAACAGAACCTCAAGGGTAATAATCTCTGGATTATTACCTGAGCCACGAGCGAATTTGGCTAGGGCAAATAAAATTAGAGAGTTAAATGCATGGCTCAAAGACTGGTGTGGGAGAAATGGGTTTTGCTTCCTGGGACACTGGCACCAGTACTGGGGCAGGAGGGAGCTGTTCCGTTGGGACGGGCTTCACTTGGCCAGTGCTGGGACTAGAGTCCTGGCGGATCATATAACTAGGGCTGTAGAGAGGGCTTTAAACTAACTAGTGGGGGGGAGGTTCCTAGAGAGCAAATAATAAAAATGACAACAGAGAAGGTCATAGACTTAGGTAGCAGTGGGGAAATTAAAAACCAGAGTGTGTCAGGAAGGGGCAGAAGGTATGGAGTAAAAGGTAAAGTAATAAAAAGGGCAAAAGCAGGAACTAAGTGTCACAAAACATATTTGAAAGTTCTCTATCTGAATGCATGTAGCATTCGTAACAAAATAGACGAGTTAATGGCACAAATAACTACATATGGGTATGATCTTGTGGCCATTACAGAAACATGGCTGCAGGGTGACAATGCCTGGGAATTAAACATACCAGGTTATTTAACGATCAGGAAGGACAGGCAGGAAGGAAGGGGAGGTGGGGTGGCTATGTTAATAAAGGAAGGAATCACTGTAATACAGAGAAATGATATTGGGTCAAAAGATCAGGATAATGAAACAGTTTGGGTGGAGATAAGGAATAATAAGGGGAAAAAAACACTAGTGGGCATAGTCGAAAGGCCTCCGAACAGTTGCAACTCTGTTGGACGGAGTATCAATCAGGAAATAGTTGAGGCTTGTAATAAGGGAACATCTATAATTATGGGGGATTTTAACTATCATATTAATTGGACAAATCAAATTGGGCAGGGCTGCCTTGAGGATGAGTTCATTGAGTGTATTAGGGATGGGTTTCTTGAGCAGTATGTAACTGAACCGACCGGGAGCAAGCAACCTTAGATCTGGTCCTGTGTAACGAGACAGGGTTAATTAAAAATGTCCTAGTAAAGGATCCCCTTGGAATGAGTGACCATAACATGGTTGAATTCCATATTCAATTAGAGGGTGAGAAGGTTGGATCTCAAACAAGCGTGCTAAGCTTGAATAAAGGAGACTATGAAGGTATGAGAGCAGAATTGAGTAGAGTGGATTGGGAAAATAGATTAAAGGGTAAGACGATACATGATCAGTGGTGTACATTTAAGGAGTTATTTTACAACTTCCAAAAAAAAAATATTCCACTGAGAAGAAAAGGGTGTAAAAGAAAAGACAGCCATCTGTGGCTAAGTAAAGAAATTAAGGATAGTATTCGACTAAAAACAAGGGCATATAAGGTAGCCAAATCTAGTGGGAGGATAGAGGATTGGGAAAACTTTAAAAGACAGCAAAAAATAACAAAAAGATTGATTAAGAAAGGGAAGATAGATTATGAAAGTAAATTAGCAAAAAATATAAAAACAGATAGTAAGAGTTTTTATAGTTATATAAAAAGAAAAAGGGTGGCTAAAGTAAATGTTGGTCCCTTAGAGGGTGAGACCGGGAAATTAATGGTGGGAAATATGGAGATGACAAAAACACTGAATGAATATTTTGTATCAGTCTTTACAGTAGAGGACACTAAGAATATCCCAACACTGGACAAACAGGGGGCTAAAGGGGGGGAGGAGCTAAACACGATCAAAATCACTAAGGAAGTGGTACTCGGTAAAATAATGGGACTCAAGGCGGATAAATCACCTGGACCTGATGGCTTACATCCTAGGGTCTTGAGGGAAGTGGCGGTAGGGATTGTGGATGCATTAGTAATAATTTTCCAAAACTCCCTGGACTCAGCAAAGGTCCTGGCAGACTGGAAAACTGCTAATCACACAGAATCACAGAATCTACAGTGCAGATAGAGGCCATTTCGGCCCATCGAGCCTGCACCGACACATATCCCACCCTATCCCCGTAACCCCACGTATTTAATCCCCTAACACTAAGGGTCAATTTATCATAGCCAAATCAACCTAACCTGCACATCTTTGGACTGTGGGAGGAAACCGGAGCACCCGAAGGAAACCCACGCAGACACGGGGAGAATGTGCAAACTCCACACAGACAGTCGCCCGAGGCCAGATTTGAACCCGGGTCCCTGGCGCTGTGAGGCAACAGTGCTAACCACTATGCCACCGTGCCCCGTGTAACACCCTTATTTAAAAAGGGCAGTAGACAGAAGGCTGGAAACTATAGACCGGTTAGCCTAACATCTGTGGTAGGTAAAATTTTGGAGTCCATTATTAAGGAGACAGTAACAAGACATTTGGATAATCATAATTTAATAGGACAAAGTCAGCATGGTTTTATGAAGGGGAAGTCATGTTTGACAAATTTGCTGGAGTTCTTTGAGGAAGTAACATATAGGGTGGATAAAGGGGAACCAGTGGACGTAGTGTATTTAGACTTCCAAAAGGCATTTGACAAGGTGCCACACAAAAGATTATTGCTTAAGATAAAAAATCACGGGATTGGGGGTAATATTCTGGCATGGATAGAGGATTGGCTATCTAACAGAAGGCAGAGAGTTGGGATAAATGGTTCATTCTCAGACTGGCAATCAGTAACTAGTGGTATTCCGCAGGGGTCAGTGCTGGGTCCCCAACTCTTTACAATCTATATTAACGATTTGGAGGAGGGGACCGAGTGTAACATATCAAAGTTTGCAGATGATACTAAGATGGGAAGGAAAGTAGTGAGTGAGGAGGACATAAAAAACCTGCAAGGGGACATAGACAGGCTAAGTAAGTGGGCAGAGATTTGGCAGATGGAATACAATACTGGAAAGTGTGAGGTTATGCACTTTGGCAGGAAAAATCGTAGAGCAAGTTATTATCTTAATGGCAAGAAACTTGAAAGTACTGAAGTACAAAGGGATCTGGGGGTCCTGGTGCACGAAACTCAAAAGGTTAGTATGCAGGTGCAGCAAATGATTAAGAAGGCCAATGGAAGGTTGGCTTTCATTGCTAGGGGGATAGAATATAAAAATAGGGAGGTATTGCTTCAGTTGTACAAGGTATTGGTGAGACCGCACCTGGAATACTGCATACAGTTTTGGTGTCCATACTTAAGAAAAGACATACTTGCTCTCGAGTCAGTACAAAGAAGGTTCACTCGGTTAATCCCGGGGATGAGGGGATGGACATATGAGGAGAGGTTGAGTAGATTGGGACTCTACTCATTGGAGTTCAGAAGAATGAGAGGCGATCTTATTGAAACATATAAGATTGTGAAGGGGTTGGATCGGGTGGATGCGGGGAGAATGTTCCCGATGATGGGTGAAACTAGAACTAGGGGGCATAGTCTTAGAATAAGGGGCTGCTCTTTCAAAACTGAGATGAGGAGGAACTACTTCACTCAGAGGGTGGTAGGTCCATGGAATATGCTGCCCCAAAAAGCTGTAGAAGCTACATCATTACATAAATTTAAAACAGAAATAGACAGTTTCCTAGAAGTAAAGGGAATTAAGGGTTACGGGGAGCGGGCAGGAATTTGGACATGAGTCTAGGTTCAGATCGGTCATGGCCCTATGGGTAGCGGAGCGGGCCCAGGGGCCGTGTAGCCTGATCCTGCTCCTATTTCGTGTGTCTAATTCTGTTAGATTCAGGAGATGGTTCTGTGATAGTAGATTGGCGGTTAGGATCAGATCAGCCATGATCTTATTGAATGGCGGAGCAGGCTCGAGGGGCCGATTGGCCTACTCCTGCTCCTATTTCTTATGTTCTTATGTTCTTATTACTATGTGTGTTGGCGTGGTGCCACGCGTGTTGACTTGGTACTATGTGTGTTGGCGTGGTGCCACGCATGTTGTCTTGGTACTATGTGTGTTGGCATGGTGCCATGCATGTTGTCTTGGTACTATGTGTGTTGGCGTGGTGCCACGTGTGTTGTCTTGGTACTGTGTGTGTTGGCATGGTGCCACACATGTTGTCTTTGTACTATGTCTGTTGGCATGGTGCCACACATGTTGACTTGGTACTATGTGTGTTGGCATGGTGCCACACGTGTTGTCTTGGTACTATGTGTGTTGGCGTGGTGCCACGCATGTTATCTTGGTACTATGAGTGTTGGCATGGTGCCACGCATGTTTTGGTACTATGTGTGTTGGCGTGTTGCCACGCGTGTGGATACAAAGGTACTACGTGCTTCAGCTCTGCTAATGACCATGTGGCTAGCTGTCCGTGACAGTTAAGGAGACCTTACTGGAAGCTAATGTCCTTCCATCTCTCATTCCAAGGGCTGGAACACTGTCAGTGAACAAATGGTTCTAATGCGCAGTGAAAGTTATGGGGCGGAATTTAACCCCCGAAAGTCGGGCTCCATGTTATTTTGTTATTGTTTAGGTTCCTGATGATACTGGTGATCAAGAATGATTACATCAAGACTACTTAAACAGCACCTCCCTCCCCCTGCTATCTCTACCACCTAGAAGGACAAGGGCATCAGGTGCATGGGAACACCGCCACCTCCAAGTTTCCCTCCAAACCACACACACACCACCTCAGCTTGGAGATGTATCACCATTCCTTCATGGTGCTGGGTCAATGTCCCAGAACTCCTTGCACAGCCCCTGGTTATTGACCGTTCTGCTAAGGGAAATCGCACAATGTGTCAGCTGTGGCTCAGTGGGCCGCACACTCGCCTCTGCGTCAGAAGGAGACTTGAGCACAAAAATCTAGGCTGACACTCCCAGTGCAGTGCTGAGGGAGTGCCGCACTGTCGGAGGTGCCGTCTTTCAGATGAGATGTTAAACCGAGGCCCCGTCTGCTCTCTCAGGTGGACGTAAAAGTTCCCATGGCACTATTTCGAAGAAGAGCAGGGGGAGTCCTCCCCGGTGTCCTGGGGCCAATATTTATCCCTCAACCAACATCACTAAAAACAGATGATCTGGTCATTATCACATTGCTGTTTGTGGGAGCTTGCTGTGCGCAAATTGGCTGCTGCGTTTCCCACATTACAACAGTGACTACACTTCAAAAAGTACTTCATTGGCTGTAAAGCATTTTGGGACGTGCGGTGGTTGTGAAAGGCGCTATAGAAATGCAAGTCTTTCACAAGGACCTAACGATTCCAGGAGTGATCATCTTCTCAGGGCAACAACCCTGATCGTGGACCAACCCCTGACCTCGAGTGACCTCCACCGGTCCACAATTGGCTACGCGCTCTCAGATTGATCTGATGGAAGGTTGGCTGTGATCCCTTGGCCTGTACCCCTGTGACAGTGATGTTCCCAGTAATGCTCATGAATATCTCTCACACCATTGTCTCCATGTCCTTACCTCTGGTCGCAGTAGGTGAATTTCATGTCCATGCTGTGCTGACTCAGAAAGGTCTTACTGTCCAACAGACTCTCGATATTGGACGGGTGCGGAATGGGTTCACAGATCATCACCAGGAAAGACATCGGGGGCTCCGGGTATCCGCAGTTGGGAAGCTTGCTGCTCACCTCACACCTCTTCATGTGTCCTGTGCAGTGCAGAACCTGGCAGAGTGAGCAGGGTCGAAACATCAGTAAAAGGGGGTCTGTTCAACGGACCCTCGGGAATCCCCCAATCCCTGAATTATCCTTCCTGCCGGGCCTCACCCCGAACTGCAAGCTCAGCGATGAACTCGAAGGAGATGCTGGATGCTTGTAGGCACAACAGTCATCTGAACCCCAACATGGGTCAGGGTCCATTGGACAGAACCCCAACACAGGTCAGGGTCCATTGGACTGAACCCCAACATGGGTCAGGGTCCATTGGACAGAACCCCAACACAGGTCTGTGCCCATTGGACTGAACCCCAACACAGGTCAGGGTCCATTGGACTGAACCCCAACATGGGTCAATGCCCATTGGACTGAACCCCAACATGGGTCAGGATCCATTGGACTGAACCCCAACACGGGTCAGGGCCCATTGGACTGAACCCCAACATGGGTCAGGATCCATTGGACTGAACCCCAACACGGGTCAGGGCCCATTGGACTGAACCCCAACATGGGTCAATGCCCATTGGACTGAACCCCAACATGGGTCAGGGTCCATTGGACTGAACCCCAACACGGGTCAGGGCCCATTGGACTGAACCCCAACACGGGTCAGGGCCCATTGGACTGAACCCCAACACGGGTCAGGGCCCATTGGACTGAACCCCAACATGGGTCAGCGTCCATTGGACTGAACCCCAACATGGGTCAGGGTCCATTGGACTGAACCCCAACACGGGTCAGGGCCCATTGGACTGAACCCCAACATGGGTCAGGGCCCATTGGACTGAACCCCAACATGGGTCAGTGCCCATTGGACTGAACCCCAACACGGGTCAGTGCCCATTGGACTGAACCCCAACACGGGTCAGTGCCCATTGGACTGAACCCCAACACGGGTCAGGGCCCATTGGACTGAACCCCAACACGGGTCAATGCCCATTGGACTGAACCCCAACATGGGTCAGGGTCCATTGGACTGAACCCCAACACGGGTCAGGGCCCATTGGACTGAACCCCAACATGGGTCAGGGTCCATTGGACTGAACCCCAACACGGGTCAGGGCCCATTGGACTGAACCCCAACATGGGTCAGGGCCCATTGGACTGAACCCCAACACGGGTCAGGGCCCATTGGACTGAACCCCAACACGGGTCAGGGCCCATTGGACTGAACCCCAACATGGGTCAGGGCCCATTGGACTGAACCCCAACAGGGGTCAGCGTCCATTGGACTGAACCCCAACACAGGTCTGTGCCCATTGGACTGAACCCCAACACAGGTCTGTGCCCATTGGACTGAACCCCAACATGGGTCAGGGTCCATTGGACTGAACCCCAACACGGGTCAGGGCCCATTGGACTGAACCCCAACACGGGTCAATGCCCATTGGACTGAACCCCAACATGGGTCAGTGCCCATTGGACTGAACCCCAACACGGGTCAGGGCCCATTGGACTGAACCCCAACACGGGTCAGGGCCCATTGGACTGAACCCCAACACGGGTCAGGGCCCATTGGACTGAATCCCAACACGGGTCAGGGCCCATAGAACTGAACCCCAACATGGGTCAGGGTCCATTGGACTGAACCCCAACATGGGTCAGGGTCCATTGGACTGAACCCCAACATGGGTCAGCGTCCATTGGACTGAACCCCAACATGGGTCAGTGCCCATTGGACTGAACCCCAACATGGGTCAGCGTCCATTGGACTGAACCCCAACATGGGTCAGTGCCCATTGGACTGAACCCCAACACGGGTCAATGCCCATTGGACTGAACCCCAACATGGGTCAGGGTCCATTGGACTGAACCCCAACACGGGTCAGGGCCCATTGGACTGAACCCCAACATGGGTCAGGGCCCATTGGACTGAACCCCAACATGGGTCAGTGCCCATTGGACTGAACCCCAACACGGGTCAGTGCCCATTGGACTGAACCCCAACACGGGTCAGGGCCCATTGGACTGAACCCCAACACGGGTCAATGCCCATTGGACTGAACCCCAACATGGGTCAGGGTCCATTGGACTGAACCCCAACACGGGTCAGGGCCCATTGGACTGAACCCCAACATGGGTCAGGGTCCATTGGACTGAACCCCAACACGGGTCAGGGCCCATTGGACTGAACCCCAACATGGGTCAGTGCCCATTGGACTGAACCCCAACACGGGTCAGGGCCCATTGGACTGAACCCCAACATGGGTCAGGGCCCATTGGACTGAACCCCAACATGGGTCAGTGCCCATTGGACTGAACCCCAACACGGGTCAGTGCCCATTGGACTGAACCCCAACACGGGTCAGGGCCCATTGGACTGAACCCCAACACGGGTCAATGCCCATTGGACTGAACCCCAACATGGGTCAGGGTCCATTGGACTGAACCCCAACACGGGTCAGGGCCCATTGGACTGAACCCCAACATGGGTCAGGGTCCATTGGACTGAACCCCAACACGGGTCAGGGCCCATTGGACTGAACCCCAACATGGGTCAGTGCCCATTGGACTGAACCCCAACACGGGTCAGGGCCCATTGGACTGAACCCCAACACGGGTCAGGGCCCATTGGACTGAACCCCAACATGGGTCAGGGCCCATTGGACTGAACCCCAACAGGGGTCAGCGTCCATTGGACTGAACCCCAACACAGGTCTGTGCCCATTGGACTGAACCCCAACACAGGTCTGTGCCCATTGGACTGAACCCCAACATGGGTCAGGGTCCATTGGACTGAACCCCAACACGGGTCAGGGCCCATTGGACTGAACCCCAACACGGGTCAATGCCCATTGGACTGAACCCCAACATGGGTCAGTGCCCATTGGACTGAACCCCAACACGGGTCAGGGCCCATTGGACTGAACCCCAACACGGGTCAGGGCCCATTGGACTGAACCCCAACACGGGTCAGGGCCCATTGGACTGAATCCCAACACGGGTCAGGGCCCATAGAACTGAACCCCAACATGGGTCAGGGTCCATTGGACTGAACCCCAACATGGGTCAGGGTCCATTGGACTGAACCCCAACATGGGTCAGCGTCCATTGGACTGAACCCCAACATGGGTCAGTGCCCATTGGACTGAACCCCAACATGGGTCAGCGTCCATTGGACTGAACCCCAACATGGGTCAGTGCCCATTGGACTGAACCCCAACATGGGTCAGGGTCCATTGGACTGAACCCCAACACGGGTCAGGGCCCATTGGACTGAACCCCAACATGGGTCAGTGCCCATTGGACTGAACCCCAACATGGGTCAGGGTCCATTGGACTGAACCCCAACACGGGTCAGGGCCCATTGGACTGAACCCCAACATGGGTCAGCGTCCATTGGACTGAACCCCAACATGGGTCAGGGTCCATTGGACTGAACCCCAACACGGGTCAGGGCCCATTGGACTGAACCCCAACACGGGTCAGGGCCCATTGGACTGAACCCCAACATGGGTCAGTGCCCATTGGACTGAACCCCAACATGGGTCAGTGCCCATTGGACTGAACCCCAACACGGGGCAGGGTCCATTGGACTGAACCCCAACATGGGTCAGCGTCCATTGGACTGAACCCCAACACGGGTCAGGGTCCATAGAACTGAACCCCAACATGGGTCAGCGTCCATTGGACTGAACCCCAACACGGGTCAGGGTCCATAGAACTGAACCCCAACATGGGTCAGCGTCCATTGGACTGAACCCCAACATGGGTCAATGCCCATTGGACTGAACCCCAACATGGGTCAGCGTCCATTGGACTGAACCCCAACACGGGTCAGGGTCCATTGGACTGAACCCCAACATGGGTCAGCGTCCATTGGACTGAACCCCAACACGGGTCAGGGTCCATTGGACTGAACCCCAACACAGGTCACGGTCCATTGGACTGAACCCCAACATGGGTCAGGGTCCATTGGACTGAACCCCAACACGGGTCAGGGTCCATTGGACTGAACCCCAACACAGGTCACGGTCCATTGGACTGAACCCCAACATGGGTCAGTGCCCATTGGACTGAACCCCAACATGGGTCAGTGCCCATTGGACTGAACCCCAACACGGGTCAGGGCCCATTGGACTGAACCCCAACATGGGTCAGGGTCCATTGGACTGAACCCCAACATGGGTCAGGGTCCATTGGACTGAACCCCAACATGGGTCAGTGCCCATTGGACTGAACCCCAACATGGGTCAGCGTCCATTGGACTGAACCCCAACATGGGTCAGGGTCCATTGGACTGAACCCCAACATGGGTCAGGGTCCATTGGACTGAACCCCAACATGGGTCAGGGTCCATTGGACTGAACCCCAACATGGGTCAGGGTCCATTGGACTGAACCCCAACATGGGTCAGTGCCCATTGGACTGAACCCCAACACGGGTCAGGGTCCATTGGACTGAACCCCAACATGGGTCAGGGTCCATTGGACTGAACCCCAACACGGGTCAGGGCCCATTGGACTGAACCCCAACATGGGTCAGCGTCCATTGGACTGAACCCCAACATGGGTCAGGGTCCATTGGACTGAACCCCAACATGGGTCAGGGTCCATTGGACTGAACCCCAACATGGGTCAGGGTCCATTGGACTGAACCCCAACATGGGTCAGGGTCCATTGGACTGAACCCCAACACGGGTCAGGGTCCATTGGACTGAACCCCAACATGGGTCAGTGCCCATTGGACTGAATCCCAACATGGGTCAGGGTCCATTGGACTGAACCCCAACATGGGTCAGGGTCCATAGAACTGAACCCCAACATGGGTCAGGGTCCATTGGACTGAACCCCAACATGGGTCAGTGCCCATTGGACTGAATCCCAACATGGGTCAGTGCCCATTGGACTGAATCCCAACATGGGTCAGGGTCCATAGAACTGAACCCCAACACGGGTCAGGGTCCATTGGACTGAACCCCAACATGGGTCAGTGCCCATTGGACTGAACCCCAACATGGGTCAGTGCCCATTGGACTGAACCCCAACATGGGTCAGTGCCCATTGGACTGAACCCCAACATGGGTCAGGGTACATTGGACTGAACCCCAACAGGAGTCAGGGTCCATTGGACTGAACCCCAACATGGGTCAGTGCCCATTGGACTGAACCCCAACATGGGTCAGTGCCCATTGGACTGAACCCCAACATGGGTCAGCACCCATTGGACTGCACCCCAACGCTAGTGGAAGCCCTATCCCTGCATAAGTCAATTCTTTGGGACAGGAGGGGAGGTACCGGCAGTGTAAGCCCGTGGTTTGGGAGGTGCTATGCTGAGCGCTGGTCTCTGTCACACTCTCACGGTGTCACCGCGTTACTCACTTTCCACGTTGCTGATTTGATGGCGACTGTCCTTCCCCCGCTGGTCAGAGTGGATTTCAACCTCACAAAGAAATCTCTCTCCAGGAGAACTTCTTGCTTCATCGTCAGACCTGTCATTGGACAAATTAACCGAGTCAGTGTCGGTTCACCGGTCAATTGGTTACTCAGTGTCGGTCAGTCGGTGAGTCAGTGAGTTAGTGTCGGTCAGTCGGTGAGTCAATGCCGGTCAGTCGGTGAGTCAGTGTCGGTCAGTCAGTGAGTTAGTGTCGGTCAGTCGGGAGTCAGTGTCGGTCAGTCGGTGAGTCAGTGAGTCAGTGTCGATCAGTCGGGAGTCAGTGTCGGTCAGTCGGTGAGTCAGTGAGTTAGTGTCGGTCAGTCAGTGAGTCAGTGAGTTAGTGTCGGTCAGTCGGTGAGTCAGTGAGTTAGTGTCGGTCAGTCGGGAGTCAGTGTCGGTCAGTCGGTGAGTCAGTGAGTTAGTGTCGGTCAGTCGGTGAGTCAGTGTCAGTCAGTCGGTGAGTCGGTGAGTTAGTGTCGGTCAGTCGGTGAGTCAATGTCAGTCAGTGTCGGTCAGTCGGTGAGTCAATGTCAGTCAGTCGGTGAGTCGGTGAGTCAGTGTCGGTCAGTCGGTGAGTCAATGACAGTCAGTCGGTGAGTCAGTGTCGGTCAGTCGGTGAGTCAGTTTCGGTGAGTAAGGTCATCGTTATTCCATTGCTATAACTCACTCCCGCCAGGTCACTCCGCAGTCACAGTCCAGGGTGTGTGGGGTCAATGGGGTCGCTCCATCGCCACTGCTCCCTTCCCCCTGTCTCGGGGTTTGGGGGGTGGGTGGGGGGGCGGGGGCGGTGGTCACAGCTCTGGTGAACCACCTGTTTGGAGTTTGAGTCTCTGGTTCCAGGCGCGAGACTCCCTCCCACCCACCACCCCCCATCAGCCAGAGTTTGAGAGAAGCTTCTCAGGGTCATTCACTCTGGCGCAGGAGCTGAGTTACCCCATACCTGCACTCCCCCCTCGCCCAATTCTCCCATCACCCCCACTGCCCCCTCACCCCCACTCCTGCTCGACCCCACTCGCCCCCCGCCTCGACCCCCCCTCACCCTCACTCCCCCCACTCTGTAGGACAGAACATACCTGTAGGATTTAGTAAACATTGTTAAGATTTTGTAACCATTATTAAATAACGATAATAGGTGACATTTTATGTTAAAAGCCTAAAGTCTGCATAAAATGGCGAATGGCTGAGAAGCAAAGCATGATGGTAAATTATGCCAACTTGATGTAATTCTGTAAAATTGTCTGTTCAGTAAACAGGGAAATAGTGGGGAACAAGGGGATAGTGGGGAACAAGGAGATAGTGGGGAACAAGGAGATAGTGGGGAACAAGGGGATAGTGGGGAACAAGGAGATAGTGGGGAACAAGGAGATAGTGGGGAACAAGGGGATAGTGGGGAACAAGGGGATAGTGGGGAACAAGGAGATAGTGGGGAACAAGGAGATAGTGGGGAACAAGGAGATAGTGGGGAACAAGGAGATAGTGGGGAACAAGGGGATAGTGGGGAACAAGGAGATAGTGGGGAACAAGGGGATAGTGGGGAACAAGGGGATAGTGGGGAACAAGGGGATAGTGGGGAACAAGGAGATAGTGGGGAACAAGGAGATAGTGGGGAACAAGGGGATAGTGGGGAACAAGGAGATAGTGGGGAACAAGGAGGTAGTGGGGAACAAGGAGATAGTGGGGAACAAGGGGATAGTGGGGAACAAGGGGATAGTGGGGAACAAGGAGATAGTGGGGAACAAGGGGATAGTGGGGAACAAGGAGATAGTGGGGAACAAGGGGATAGTGGGGAACAGGGAGATAGTGGGGAACAAGGAGATAGTGGGGAACAAGGAGGTAGTGGGGAACAAGGAGATAGTGGGGAACAAGGAGATAGTGGGGAACAAGGAGATAGTGGGGAACAAGGAGATAGTGGGGAACAAGGGGATAGTGGGGAACAAGGAGTTAGTGGGGAAAAAGGGGATAGTGGGGAACAAGGAGATAGCGGGGAACAAGGGGATAGTGGGGAACAAGGGGATAGTGGGGAACAAGGGGATAGTGGGGAACACCGGGATAGTGGGGAACAAGGAGTTAGTGGGGAAAAAGGGGATAGTGGGGAACAAGGAGATAGCGGGGAACAAGGGGATAGTGGGGAACAAGGGGATAGTGGGGAACAAGGGGATAGTGGGGAACACCGGGATAGTGGGGAACAAGGAGATAGTGGGGAACAAGGGGATAGTGGGGAACAAGGGGATAGTGGGGAACAAGGGGATAGTGGGGAACAAGGGGATAGTGGGGAACAAGGGGATAGTGGGGAACAGGGAGATAGTGGGGAACAAGGGGATAGTGGGGAACAAGGGGATAGTGGGGAACAAGGGGATAGTGGGGAACAGGGAGATAGTGGGGAACAAGGGGATAGTGGGGAACAAGGAGATAGTGGGGAACAAGGGGATAGTGGGGAACAAGGGGATTGTGGGGAACAAGGGGATAGTGGGGAACAAGGAGATAGTGGGGAACAGGGAGATAGTGGGGAACAAGGGGATAGTGGGGAACAAGGGGATAGTGGGGAACAGGGAGATAGTGGGGAACAGGGAGATAGTGGGGAACAAGGGGATAGTGGGGAACAGGGAGATAGTGGGGAACAGGGAGATAGTGGGGAACAGGGAGATAGTGGGGAACAAGGGGATAGTGGGGAACAAGGAGATAGTGGGGAACAAGGAGATAGTGGGGAACAAGGAGATAGTGGGGAACAAGGGGATAGTGGGGAACAAGGGGATAGTGGGGAACAAGGGGATAGTGGGGAACAGGGAGATAGTGGGGAACAGGGAGATAGTGGGGAACAGGGAGATAGTGGGGAACAAGGGGATAGTGGGGAACAAGGAGATAGTGGGGAACAAGGGGATAGTGGGGAACAAGGGGATAGTGGGGAACAAGGAGATAGTGGGGAACAAGGAGATAGTGGGGAACAAGGAGATAGTGGGGAACAAGGGGATAGTGGGGAACAAGGGGATAGTGGGGAACAAGGGGATAGTGGGGAACAAGGAGATAGTGGGGAACAAGGAGATAGTGGGGAACAAGGGGATAGTGGGGAACAAGGGGATAGTGGGGAACAAGGAGATAGTGGGGAACAAGGGGATAGTGGGGAACAAGGAGATAGTGGGGAACAAGGAGATAGTGGGGAACAAGGGGATAGTGGGGAACAGGGAGATAGTGGGGAACAAGGAGATAGTGGGGAACAAGGGGATAGTGGGGAACAAGGAGATAGTGGGGAACAAGGGGATAGTGGGGAACAAGGGGATAGTGGGGAACAAGGAGATAGTGGGGAACAAGGAGATAGTGGGGAACAAGGGGATAGTGGGGAACAAGGAGATAGTGGGGAACAAGGAGGTAGTGGGGAACAAGGGGATAGTGGGGAACAAGGGGATAGTGGGGAACAAGGAGATAGTGGGGAACAAGGAGATAGTGGGGAACAAGGAGATAGTGGGGAACAAGGGGATAGTGGGGAACAAGGGGATAGTGGGGAACAAGGAGATAGTGGGGAACAAGGGGATAGTGGGGAACAAGGGGATAGTGGGGAACAAGGAGATAGTGGGGAACAAGGGGATAGTGGGGAACAAGGAGATAGTGGGGAACAAGGAGATAGTGGGGAACAAGGAGATAGTGGGGAACAAGGGGATAGTGGGGAACAAGGGGATAGTGGGGAACAAGGGGATAGTGGGGAACAAGGGGATAGTGGGGAACAAGGAGATAGTGGGGAACAAGGGGATAGTGGGGAACAAGGAGATAGTGGGGAACAGGGAGATAGTGGGGAACAAGGGGATAGTGGGGAACAAGGAGATAGTGGGGAACAAGGAGATAGTGGGGAACAAGGAGATAGTGGGGAACAAGGAGATAGTGGGGAACAGGGAGATAGTGGGGAACAAGGGGATAGTGGGGAACAAGGAGATAGTGGGGAACAAGGAGATAGTGGGGAACAAGGAGATAGTGGGGAACAAGGGGATAGTGGGGAACAGGGAGATAGTGGGGAACAAGGGGATAGTGGGGAACAAGGAGATAGTGGGGAACAAGGAGATAGTGGGGAACAAGGAGATAGTGGGGAACAAGGAGATAGTGGGGAACAAGGAGATAGTGGGGAATAAGGGGATAGTGGGGAACAAGGAGATAGTGGGGAACAAGGAGATAGTGGGGAACAAGGGGATAGTGGGGAACAAGGAGATAGTGGGGAACAAGGGGATAGTGGGGAACAAGGAGATAGTGGGGAACAAGGAGATAGTGGGGAACAAGGGGATAGTGGGGAACAAGGGATAGTGGGGAACAGGGAGATAGTGGGGAACAAGGGGATAGTGGGGAACAAGGAGATAGTGGGGAACAAGGGGATAGTGGGGAACAAGGAGATAGTGGGGAACAAGGGGATAGTGGGGAACAAGGAGATAGTGGGGAACAAGGAGATAGTGGGGAACAAGGAGATAGTGGGGAACAAGGGGATAGTGGGGAACAAGGAGATAGTGGGGAACAAGGGGATAGTGGGGAACAAGGAGATAGTGGGGAACAAGGGGATAGTGGGGAACAAGGAGATAGTGGGGAACAAGGGGATAGTGGGGAACAAGGAGATAGTGGGGAACAAGGGGATAGTGGGGAACAGGGAGATAGTGGGGAACAAGGAGGTAGTGGGGAACAAGGGGATAGTGGGGAACAGGGAGATAGTGGGGAACAAGGGGATAGTGGGGAACAGGGAGATAGTGGGGAACAAGGAGATAGTGGGGAACAGGGAGATAGTGGGGAACAAGGGGATAGTGGGGAACAAGGAGATAGTGGGGAACAAGGAGATAGTGGGGAACAAGGGGATAGTGGGGAACAGGGAGATAGTGGGGAACAGAGAGATAGTGGGGAACAAGGAGATAGTGGGGAACAAGGGGATAGTGGGGAACAAGGAGATAGTGGGGAACAAGGGGATAGTGGGGAACAGGGAGATAGTGGGGAACAAGGAGGTAGTGGGGAACAAGGGGATAGTGGGGAACAGGGAGATAGTGGGGAACAAGGGGATAGTGGGGAACAGGGAGATAGTGGGGAACAAGGAGATAGTGGGGAACAGGGAGATAGTGGGGAACAAGGGGATAGTGGGGAACAAGGAGATCGTGGGGAACAAGGAGATAGTGGGGAACAAGGGGATAGTGGGGAACAGGGAGATAGTGGGGAACAGGGAGATAGTGGGGAACAGGGAGATAGTGGGGAACAAGGAGATAGTGGGGAACAGGGAGGTAGTGGGGAACAAGGAGATAGTGGGGAACAAGGAGATAGTGGGGAACAGGGAGATAGTGGGGAACAAGGGGATAGTGGGGAACAAGGGGATAGTGGGGAACAAGGAGGTAGTGGGGAACAAGAAATTCAGCAACATTGCAAAAGAAGATAGGGGGCGGGAGACAGTCACCACTCCCTGTCTTCACAAAAATGCAGAACCGGCTAAACAATGACGTGATCAAAAAGCAAAAAGACATCTGTGAGAACTTAGTGTGAAGGTTGATCTCAGATAAGGATAGCTTGCTTACTAACTGCCACATTGGCAAAATGGGAGTAAAAGGGGATAAAAAAAATACAGATATTGAACATCGAAAGCAGCGTTGAAACCAGAGGACAAGAAGCTTCAGTCAACAGAACACAACAAGAGTTAAAGAGACTATGCCGCAGTTACTTGGAAGGAACGCCGGGGTTCAATGAACAGATTGCGACTATCTTCTTGTTAAATATTACTTCTTTGTACTGGATGTTTGTACTAGATGTAAAATATTTAATAAACCTGTTTTACTGATACACAATATACCTGGACCCAGAGTGGTTTGTTATAGTCACGGACAAATTATTCTAAAGAGCTTTTAAAAGCTACAACCTCCCCCTTCACCCTCACTCCTGCACACCCCCACTTCCCCCACTCACCCCCACTACCCCCGACCCCACTCCCCCGACCCCTCTCCCCCGGCCCCTCACCCCCACTCCCCCGATCCCACTCCCCCGACCCCTATCCCCCCAACCCCTCACCCCCACTCTCCCCCTCACCCTCACTGCCCCCTCGACCCCTCTCCCCCTCACCTCCATTCCCCCACTCACCCCCTCACCCCCACTCCCCCGACCCCACTCCCCCGACCCCTCTCTCCCCGACCCCACTCCCCCCGGCCCCTCTCCCCCCGACCCCTCACCCCCACTCTTCCCCTCACCCTCACTGCCCCCGACCCCTCTCCCCCTCACCCTCACTCCCCTGACCCCTCTCCCCCGACCCCCACTTCCCCCACTCACCCCCTCACCCCACTCCCCCCGAACCCCACTTCCCCCGAACCCCACTTCCCCCACTCCCCCCTCCCCCCCACTCCCCCGACCCCTCTCCCCGACCCCCACTTCCCCCACTAACCCTGACCCCCACTCACCCCCTCTCCCCCGACCCCTCTCCCCCGACCCTCACTCCCCCCCGACCCCTCACCCCCACTCTCACCCTCACTGCCCCCGACCCCTCTCCCCCTCACCCCCACTCCCCCCATTCACCCTCACTCCCCCCCGACCCCTCTCCTCCTCACCCCCACTCCCCCCCACACACCGCGACCCCTCTCCCCTCTCTCCCCCCCGACCCCACTCCCCCCGGCCCCTCTCCCCCGACCCCTCACCCCCACTCTTCCCCTCACCCTCACTGCCCCCCGACCCCTCTCCCCTCACCCTCACTCCCCTGACCCCTCTCCACGAACCCCCACTTCCCCCACTCCCCCCGAACCCCCACTCCCCCGACCCCTCCCCCCGACCCCTCACCCCCACTCTCACCCTCACTCCCCCCTCCCCCTCCCCCCCACTCCCCCGACCCCTCTCCCCCCGACCCCTCACCCTCACCCTCACTCCCCCCTCACCCTCTCCCCGACCCACACTTCCCCCACTAACCCTGACCCCCACTCACCCCCCTCTTCCCCCGACCCCTCTCCCCCGACCCTCACTCCCCCCGACCCCTCACCCCCACTCTCCCCCTCACCCTCACTCCCCCCCCGACCCCTCTCCTTCTCACCCCCACTCTCCCCCACTCCCCCCACACACCCTGACCCCTCTCCTTCTCACCCCCACTCCCCCCACACACCCTGACCCCCCACTCCCCCCCGACCCCACTCCCCCCGACCCCTCTCCCCTCGATCCCTCTCCCCCTTCACCCCCACTCACCCCCATTCCCTCCCGACCCCTGTCCCGCCTCACCCCCACTCCCCCCACTCTCCCCCTCCTCAGCCCCAAGGATGGGCTGTAACGGACGGGTGTGCAGGGGAATATTTACCATGTCGCGGTGTCAGCAAATCCTTCACCTCCTCCTCATCGCAGGGGTGTACGAAATCTAAGACACTGTGTCCAATCAGATCGAGCTGTTCGAACAGGAAACCGAGAAATGGGAGTCAGCATAAAATCAAATCGTCCAAACTCAACTGGCCATTTACAGCCCAGAGACCCCCAATACTATAGCCTAGTGACCCCCAATATTACAGCCCAGTGACTGCCAATATTACAGCCCAGTGACCCCAATATTACAGCCCAGAGATCCCCCAATATTACAGCCCAGTGACCCCCAATATTACAGCCCAGTGACCCCCAATATTACAGCCCAGAGACCCCCAATATTACAGCCCAGTGACCCCCCCAATATTACAGCCCAGTGACCCCCAATATTACAGCCCAGTGACCCCCAATATTACAGCCCAGACC
>NC_141020.1:3797991-3930149 GCF_052327205.1 Somniosus microcephalus
CAAAAAGTACTTCATTGGCTGTAAAGCGCTTTGGGACGTCCCGAAGGGGTGAAAGGCGCTGGAGAGATGCGAGTTTGCCTTTTGTTTGGTTGGCTGCTTGTAGCCTTCGGTTGGGTCCGGTTTAACGATGTCCTGTTTGCCTTTATAAGACCATGAGAAATAGAAGCAGGAGTCGGCCATTCGGCCCCTCGAGCCTGCTCCGCCATTCAATAACATCATGGCTGATCTTCGACCTCAACTCCACTTTCCCGCCCGATCTCCATATCCCTTGATTCCCCTAGAGCCCAAAAATCTATCGATCTCAGCCTTGAATACACTCAAAGACTGAGCCTCCACAGCCCTCTGGGGCAGAGAATTCCAAAGATTCACCGCCCTCTGAGTGAAGAAATTTCTCCTCATCTCAGTTCTGAATGGCCGACCCCTTTTCCTGAGACTGTGACCCCTAGTTCTAGACTCTCCAGCCAGGGGGAAACAACCTCAGCACCTACCCTGTCAACCCCCTTCAGAATCTTATATATTTCAATGAGATCACCTCTCATTCTTCTAAACTCTAGGGAACGTAGGCGTAGTCTCCTCAACCTAACAGGGAGCACCTTGAGAAAGTAATGTATTGGCTGTGAATTATTTTGGGATGTTGTGAATGAAAATTGCTTCTTTGCAATGACTGCGTCGCCTAAACCCAGGGGGCGTGAGGCGAGACTGCCACCTTCTGGAGAGCTCAGTCACTGATCTCAATCCAAGTGCACCAGGAACTGAAGCTGATTCACTGCCAGAAAACAGGATTCTTTCCGCCAGCGGATCTCAGGATCTCTCTCCCTCCCGCACGGCCTGTTCCAGGTGACTTGGGGGGCCTTGGCCGGGGAAGTTAAAATTGGAAACGACAAGCCGAGTGTTCAACATCTGGACTAAAAGCCAGGTTGCTTTTTCAGTTGGGACCAGCCGCAGTCTGCTCGCCTCGCCACCAGGAGGCGTGTGTCTGTCCCGGGGGAAGTGGATGAGGAGCTGGTCGGTCACTGGGAGTCATCAGTAGTCAAGTTCAGAGAAAGCGGCAATCATAAAGATAAATGCCTATTGGTCACAGTTTGACCCATTCTATTGGGATAGGGGGCAAGGGGGGAATGGGAGGCTGAGGGGCGTATTGGGGGCGAGTGGGTCTCTGGGAGTCAGTGCCCATGGATCATGAATTTAACGTTGAGATTTTTCTGTTTGTTGTGAGGGTTGGGAGGGCACGGGGGCAAGAGCTGCAGCCTCACCGTCCCCGGTGGGTTTCCGTGTAACTCGGTTTCAGACGGGTTTACATCGTGTGTAAACAGACGCAGAATCTCAGCATCCGCACTTTCACTGCCTGCACTCACGACTCAGTCTCCTCGCCAACTACCAGGCAACGCTTGTCGATCTGTGAGGGGGGACTCCTATTAACCTCAGTGTGTGTCTGTGAGTGTGTGTGAGTGAGTGTGTGTGTGTATTAGTGTGTGTGTGAGTGTGTGTTGGTGTGTGTGTGTTAGTGTGAGTGTGTGTGTGTGTGTGTGGGTGTGTGTGTTAGTGTGTGTGTGTGTGTGTGTGTGTGTGTTAGTGTGAGTGTGTGTGAGTGTGTGTGTTAGTGTGTGTGTGTGTGTTGGTGTGTGTGTGTGTGTTGGTGTGTGTGTTAGTGTGAGTGTGTGAGTGTGTGTGTGTGTTAGTGTGTGTGTGAGTGTGAGTGTGTGTGTGTGAGTGTGTGTGTGTGTGTGTTGGTGTGTGTGTTAGTGTGTGTGTGTGTGTTGGTGTGTGTGTTAGTGTGTGTGTGTGTTAGTGTGAGTGTGTGTGTTAGTGTGTGTGTGTGTGTGTGTGTTGGTGTGTGTGTTAGTGTGAGTGTGTGTGTGTGTTAGTGTGTGTGTGAGTGTGTGTGTGTGTTAGTGTGTGTGTTAGTGTGAGTGTGTGTGTGAGTGTGTGTGTGTGAGCGTGTGTGTGTGAGCGTGAGTGTGTGTGTTAGAGTGTGTGTGTTGGTGTGTGTGAGTGTGAGTGTGTGTGTGAGTATGTGTTAGTGTGTGTGTGTGAGTGTGTGAGTGTGAGTGTGAGTGTGTGTGTTAGTGTGTGTGTGTGTGAGTGTGTGTGTGAGTGTGTGTGTGTGAGTGTGTGTGTGAGTGTGTGTGTTAGTGTGTGTGTGTGAGTGTGAGTGTGTGTGTGAGTGTGTGTGTGTGTGTGAGTGTGAGTGTGAGTGTGTGTTAGTGTGTGTGTGTGAGTGAGTGTGTGTGTGAGTGTGTGTGTGTGAGTGTGTGTGTGTGTGTGTATCAGTGTGTGTGTCAGTGCATCAGTGTGTGTGTGAGTGTGTGTGTGAGTGTGTGTGAGTGTGTGTTAGTGTGTGTGTGTTAGTGTGTGTGAGTGTGTGTGTGAGTGTTTTAGTGTATCAGTGAGTGTGTGTGTGTGTGTTAGCGTGTGTGTGTGAGTGTGTCAGAGTATCAGTGTGTGTGTGTGTGAGTGTGTGTGTCTGTGTGTGTGTCAGTGTGTGAGTATGTAAAAAGTATGTAAAAAGAAAAAGATTAGTGAAGACAAATGTAGGTCCCTTACAGTCAGAAACGGGAGAATTTATAATGGGGAACAAGGAAATGGCAGAGCAATTAAACAAATACTTTGGTTCTGACTTCACGGAAGAGGAAACAAATAACTTCCCAGAAATGCTAGGGAACCAAGGGTCTAGTGAGAAGGAGGAATTAAAGGAAATTAGTATTAGTAAAAAAATAGTGCTGGAGAAATTAATGGGACTGAAAGCTGATAAATCCCCAGGGCCTGATAATCTGCATCCCAGAGTACTAAAAGAGGTAGCCATGGAAACAGTGGATGCATTGGTTGTCATCTTCCAAAATTCTATAGATTATGGAACAGTTCGGGCAGATTGGAGGGTGGCAAATGTAACCCCATTATTTTAAAAAGGAGGGAGAGAGAAAACAGGGAACTATAGACCGGTTAGCCTAACATCAGTAGTAGGGAAAATGCTAGAGTCTATTATAAAGGATGTGATAACAGGACACTTAGAAAATATCAACGGGATTAGACAAAGTCAACATGGATTTATGAAAGGGAAATAGTGTTTGACAAACCTACTGGAGTTTTTTTGAGGATGTAACTGGTAGAATAGATAAGGGAGAACCAGTCGATGTGGTGTATTTGGATTTTCAGAAGGCCTTTGATAAAGTCCCACATAAGAGGTTAGTGTGCAAAATTAAAGCACATGGGATTGGGGGTAATATACTGGCATGGATTGAAAATTGGTTAACAAACAGGAAACAGAGAGTAGGAATAAATGGGTCTTTTTTGGGGTGGCAGGTGGTGACTAGTGGGGTACCGCAGGGATCAGTGTTTGGGCCCCAGCTATTCACAATATAGATCAAGGATTTGGATGAGGGAACCAAATGTAATATTTCCAAGTTTGCTGACGACACGGAACTAGGTGGGATTGTGAGTTGTGAGGAGGATGCAAAGAGGCTTCAAGGTGATTTAGACAAGTTGAGTGAGTGGGCAAATACATGGCAGATGCAGTATAACGTGGATAAATGTGAAGTTATCCACTTCGGCAGGAAAAACAGAAAAGCAGAGTATTATTTAAATGGTGCTAGATTGGGAAATGTTGATGTACAAAGGGACCTGGGTGTCCTTGTACACCAGTCACTGAAAGCAAACATGCAGGTGCAGCAAGCAGTTAGGAAGGCAAATGGTATGTTGGCCTTCATTGCAAGAGGATTTGAGTACAGGAGCAAGGATGTCTTACTACAGTTATACAGGGCCTTGGTGAGACCACACCTGGAGTACTGTGTGCAGTTTTGGTCTCCTTACCTAAGAAAGGATATACTTGCCATAGAGGGAGTGCAGCGAAGGTTCACCAGACTGATTCCTGGGATGGCAGGACTGTCGTATGAGGAGAGATTGGGTCGACTAGGCCTGTATTCACTAGAGTTTAGAAGAATGAGAGGGGATCTCATTGAAATGTATAAAATTCTGACAGGGCTAGACAGACTGGATGCAGGGAGGATGTTTCCCCTGGCTGGGGGGTCTAGAACGAGGGGTCACAGTCTCAGGATACGGGGTAGGACATTTACGACTGAGATGAGGAGAAATTTCTTCACTCAGAGGGTGGGGAACCTGTGGAATTCTCTACCACAGAAGGCTGTGGAGGCCAAGTCACTGAATATATTTAAGAAGGAGATAGATAGATTTCTAGACACAAAAGGCATCAAGGGGTATGGGGAGAGAGGGGGAATATGGTATTGAGATAGAGGATCAGCCATGATCATTGAATGGCGGAGCAGGCTCGAAGGGCCGAATGGCCGACTCCTGCTGCGATTTTTCTATGCTTCTATGAGTGTGTGTGTGTGTGTGTGTGTGTGTGTGTGTGTGTGAGTGTGTCAGTGTGTGTGGGTGTGAGTGTGTGTGTGTGTGTGGGTGTGAGTAAGTCAGTGTGTGTGTCAGTGTGTGTGTCAGTGTGTGGGTGTGTGTGTCAGTGTGTGTCAGTGTGTGGGTGTGAATATGTCAGTGTGTGTGTGTGTGTCTGTGTGTGAGTGTGTGTGGGTGTGTGTGGGTGTGAGTGTGCCAGGTGGGGACAGAATCAGGCTCAAATTCTCCTGCGATGCCCTCCGTGCTCGAATGTCATGCTGACACTCACTGAGCCGAATTACAGTCTGACTAAATAACTGGTGGGTAACCAGTGGAACAGTCAGTGCCTCAGGTTCAGGCGAGGTACTGAACGAGACAGTCAGACAGCCAGACAGACCGTGCTGTGGTCCTCGGGCTGATTAAACTCTCTCTGTGTCCACTGTTCTGACAGACATCACACTGCCTGTTTGAGAGTGGCCATGTTTGGGAAGCCTCGGCCTTGTAAATGGAGATTCTCCTGCTTTGAAAGATGCACAGCCTTCGAGAGATGGCCTGTCCTGGGCGATTTAATTTTAATATTTGACCCACTTTTGCCGGAGTTACCTCGCACTGGTAAATGAGCTGGGTGGAAAGTGCTTATCGCAAAGGCCCAGGAGGCTGGGGATGGTTTTACTGTTGGGTTAACAGTGAATTCTTTGTTTAATGAATTGGCTGTCTGATGAATGGAGACCTCCGGGCTCAATCCCATCCTTTATCCTCTCAGGTAGACGGCGAAATGGAGCAGCCCTTCCTGCAGGCAGCGTCGACCCTGTTCACCAGGATCCGATTTCGGCTTCTATTCAGCCGGAGTAATTCAGAGCAGATGTTCCGAGGGCCCCAGATGGGAGGGAGCGAGCGAGAGAGGGAGAGGAATGTAATCCTGCAAGCTGCCGGCTTTTGTCACTGGGGTAACCGGAGACCGGGACCAAGTGCAGCTGCCCGCGGTTCCGGTTACGCTTTGGGATTACATTTAACCCGGTTGCCATGGCGACTCGGGGGGGTGGGGAGACAGACACCACCTCAGGCCCAGGCTGCCAAGCTCGAGCGCGGGAAGGCCGAACCGTGAGAACTGAAGCTGCAGCGAACGCCAGAGATCCCGAGGGTCAGAAGCGTAGGGAGCCGGGGAGAGAGGATCAATAATCTTCTTCTTCTTCTTGGGCAGTCCCTTGGAACCGAGGATGACTTGCTTCCACACTAAGAATGAGTTCTCAGGTGACTGATGAGTCCAATACGGGACCTACAGTCTCTGTCACAGGTGGGGCAGACGGTGGTTGAAGGGGCGGGTGGGTGGGGTGCTTGGGTTGACGTGCGCTCCTTGCGCTGCCTGCGCTTGGCTTCCCGCTTGCTCCCGGCGAAGAGACTCGAGGTGTTCGGCGCCTTCCCGGATGCTTCTCCTCCACTTTGTGCGGTCTTGGGACAGGGATTCCCAGGTGTCGGTGGGGATGTTACACTTTTTCAAGGAGGCTTTGAGGGTGTCCTTGAAGCGTTTCCTCTGCCCACCTGGGGCTCTCTTGCTGTGCCGGAGCTCCGAGTAGAGCGCTTGTTTTGGGAGTCTCGTATCGGGCATGCGGACAATGTGACCTGTCCATCGGAGCTGATCGAGCGTGGTCAAAGCTTCGGTGCTGGGGATGTTGGCCTGAGCGAGAACACTGACGTTGGTGCGCCTATCCTGCCAATGGATTTGCAGGATCTTGCCGAGGCAGCGTTGGTGGTACCTCTCCAGTGCTTTGAGGTGCCTGCTGTACATGGTCCATGTCTCTGAGGCATACAGCAGGGCGGGTATCACTGCTGCGCTGTAGACCAATAATAATCACAGAGTCATACAGCACAGAGGGAGGCCATTCGGCCCATCATGCCTGTGCCGGCTCTTTGAAAGAGCTCTCCAATTAGTTCCACTCCCCCCTGCTCTTTCCCCAGAGCCCTGCAAATTTTTTCCCTTCAAGTATTTACCCAATTCCCTTTCGAAAGTTACTATTGAATCGGCTCCCACCGCCCTTTCAGGCAGCGCATTCCAGATCACAACAACTCGCTGCATAAAAACATTCTCCTCACCTCCCCTGTGGTTCTTTTGCCGATTATCTTCAATCTGTGTCCTCTGGTTACCGACCCTCCTGCCACTGGAAACAGTTTCTCCTTATTTACTCGATCAAAACCCTTCATGATTTTGAACACCTCCATCAAATCTCCCCTTAACCTTCTCTGTTCCAAGGAGAACAACCCCAACTTCTCCAGGCTCTCCACATCACTGACTAACCATCGCTTCAATAAGCGATAGCGCAGCGAGAAACCGCATCACTCACAAACAGCAATCATTGAAAATGTATTTAGATAGAATCCAACAACAACAACAACTTGTATTTATATAGCGCCTTTAACGTAGTAAAATGTCCCAAGGTGCTTCACAGGAGTATTTTAAGACAAAAAATTTGACACTGAGGCACATAAGGATAAATTAGGGCAGGTGACCAAAAGCTTGGTCAAAGAGGTAGGTTTTAAGGAGCGTCTTAAAGGAGGAGAGAGAGGTAGCGAGGCGGAGAGGTTTAGGGAGGGAATTCCAGAGCTTAGGGCCCAGGCAGCAGAAGGCACGGCCGCCAATGGTTGAGCGATTATAATCAGGGATGCTCAAGAGGGCAGAATTAGAGGAGCGCAGATATCTCGGGGGGTTGTGGGGCTGGAGGAGATTACAGAGATAGGGAGGGGCGAGGAGGCCATGGAGGGATTTGAAAACAAGGATGAGAATTTTTAAATCGAGGCGCTGCTTAACCGGGAGCCAATGTAGGTCAGCGAGCACAGGGGGTGATGGGCGAACAGGACTTGGTGCGAGTTAGGACACGGGCAGCTGAGTTTTGGATGACCTCAAGTTTACGTAGGGTGGAATGTGGGAGGCCAGCCAGGAGTGCGTTGGAATAGTCAAGTCTAGAGGTAACAAAGGCATGGATGAGGGTTTCAGCAGCGGATGAGCTGAGGCAAGGGCGGAGACGGGCAATGTTATGGAGGTGGAAATAGGCGGTCTTTGTTATGCTGCGGATATGTGGTCGGAAGCTCATTTCAGGGTCAAATATGACACCAAGGTTGCGAACACTAGTGTGGTTCAGCCTCAGACAGATGTTAGGGAGAGGGATGGAGTCAGTGTCTAGGGAACAGAGGTTGTGGCGGGGACCGAAAACAATGGATTCAGTCTTCGCAATATGAATCATAGAATCGTAGAATGGTTACAGCACAGAAGGAGGCCATTCGGCCCATCGTGTCCGCGCCGGCCATCAAGCCTTGTCTATTCTAATCCCATTTTCCAGCACTTGGTCCGTAGCCTTGTATGCTATGGCGTTTCAAGTGCTCATCTAAATGCTTCTTGAATGTTGTGAGGGTTCCTGCCTCTACCACCCTTTCAGGCAGTGAGTTCCAGATTCCAACCACCCTCTGGGTGAAAAAGTTTTTCCTCAAATCCCCTCTAAGCCTCCTGCCCCTTACCTTCAAATTATGTCCCCTGGTTATTGACCCCTCTACTAAGGGGAAAAGTTCCTTTCTATCTACCCTATCTATGTCCCTCATAATTTTGTACACCTCAATCAGGTCCCCCCTCAGCCTTCTCTGCTCTAAGGAAAACAACCCCAGCCTGTCCAGTCTCTCTTCATAGCTGAAGCGCTCCAGCCCTGGTAACATCCTAGTGAATCTCCTCTGCACCCTCTCCAATGCAATCACATCCCTCCTATAGTGTGGCGACCAGAACTGCACACAGTATTCCAGCTGTGGCCTAACTAGTGTTTTGTACAGTGAATTGCAGGATCTTGCGGAGGCAACGTTGGTGGTACCTCTCCAGTGCTTTGAGGTGCCTGCTGTACATGGTCCATGTCTCTGAGGCATACAGCAGGGCGGGTATCACTGCTGCTCTGTAGACCTCTAGGGTCTACAGAGGGTCTAACCTGGCATTTATATAACTCATGCATAACTTCCTCCCCAAAGACCCTTTACTATTTCAAAACAATATTATATGATACAGAGGAGAAATGGGGCAAGAGTCCTTTGCAAAATACTGGTCTGAACACACAAACACCGAGTGTCACGTGTAGGGCCATGACTCTGGTTGCCACGACGATGCCTCCCTCTCGCACCCATCTAATTGTGCTGTACAAAGGTAATTTTATCCGAACAATTTCAACGTGCTCTTATTGAAAGGTGGAAATTGGAGGAAGCTGTTTGTATTCGTTACCTGAGAGCCTCCTGACCTGTTCTGTGGGATAAGTTGATATTCCGTCTTAGCAGCCAACACGTAACCCAACACCTGCACAAAGTCCTGGAGATTAACACGTCCCCTTGTTTCCAGTAGGCAGCCGAGGACAATGATAACCATTCAAGGAGGTTTAGCAACAACAACTTGCATTTATACGGCGCCTTTAACGTAGTAAAACGTCCCAAGGAGCTTCACAGGAGCGTGATCGAACACAATTTGACCCCAAGCCTCACAAGGAGATATTAGGACAGTTGACCAAAATTGGCCAAAAGGTCGGTTTTAAGGAGCGTCTTAAAGGAGGAGAGAGAGGCGGAGAGGTTTAGGGAGGGAATTCCAGAGCTTAGGGCCCAGGCAGCTGAAGGCACGGCCACCAATGGTGGAGCGATTAAAATCGGGGGATGCGCAAGAGGCCAGAATTGGAGGAGCGCAGAGATCTCGGAGGGTTGTGGGGCTGGAGAAGGTTACAGAGATAGGGAGGGGCGAGGCCATGGAGGGATTTGAAAACAAGGATGAGAATTTTAAAATCAAGGCATTGCTGGACCAGGAGCCCATATCCCAACTCGCACCGAGTCCCGTTCACCCATCACCCCCTGTGCTCGCTGACCTACACTGGCTCCCAGTCCGGCAACGCCTCAAATTTAAAATTCTCATCCCTCCATGGCCTCGCCCCTCACTATCTCTGTAATGTCCTCCAGCCCTACATCCCTTCGAGATCTCTGAGTTCCTCCAGCTCTGGCCTCTTGCGCAACCCCCACTCCCTTCGCTCCACCATTGGCGGTCGTGCCTTTAGCTGCCTGGGCCTTGAGCTCTGGAATTCCCTCCCTGAACCTCTCCGCCTCTCTCTCCTCCTTTAAGACGCTCCTTAAAACCGACCTCTTTGACCAGGCTTTTGGTCACCTGTCCTAATATCTCCTTATGTGGCTCGGTGTCAAATTGTGTTCGATAATCGCTCCTGTGACGCAGTTTGGGGCGTTTTACTACGCTAAAGGCGCCGTATAAATGCAAGTTATTGTTGTTAATTCAAAGTGTAGTCTTCACTTTCCAGTCTAAATCTCTGCTTAACAGCCGCGTCTGCCTCAGGAGGCTGGAGAATGCTTGGCCTTAGCGGGGGATCGGGTTTCTGTTAGTGACACGATCTCTTTGGTGAATTATTGAAGAAAACTTGATCCTGCTCCCTCCCCCAGGGGTCTGATGAGCAGCCAATAGCTGTGGTGAAGGGTGGGTGTTGTTGCTGGAGCAGTTATCCAGAGTTCAGCTGAGGGGGTTTGCAGACTGACCCAAGACACAAGCGCAGCAGGACCTCTGTGCTGCCCCATTCCCACTCTTTGCAGCTGTGGGCCTTCCCTGGAAACATGTCCATGTTGACCTCGTTTGGTTTCACCGAGGAGCAGGTGGCCTGTGTCTGCGAGGTTCTGCAGCAGGGAGGCAGCATCGAGAGGCTGGGCAGGTTCCTGTGGTCACTGCCGGCCTGTGACCACCTCCACAAGAACGAGAGTGTCCTCAAAGCCAAGGCAGCGGTGGCCTTTCACCGGGGCAACTTCCGGGAGCTCTACAAGATCCTGGAGAGCTGCCAGTTCTCGATCCAGAGTCACCCCAAGCTCCAGCAGCTGTGGCTGAAGGCTCATTACACGGAGGCTGAGAAGCTGAGGGGAAGACCCTTAGGGGCAGTGGGCAAGTACAGGGTCCGGAGGAAATTTCCGCTGCCCAGGACCATCTGGGATGGAGAGGAGACCAGCTATTGCTTCAAGGTGGGCTTCCCAATCTCACCTCGGCTCCTCCTGTGCGCGGATATTCGGCAACTTTTATGTAGAAGCTCTTGGGTTAGAGCCCGGGGTATAGACCGGGGGACCAGCCCAATGGGGCTATTCGAAGCCCCCAAAACGCCGGTCCCATCCCGGCTCAGCGGGCCGGTGACCGTGGGGAGAGGGTTAAACTATTCAACGGAGGAAATGACGGCGAGAGGTCCGGGCAGGGGCAGGAATTTCCACCCCATCCCTCCCCGAAATTGGCAGGAGCAGCAAGCGCCAATGGTCGGCGTTCCGAGAGTTGAGTTGACATTTGTGGGGTTGGTTGGTGTTTGGGGGGGGTCAGTTGTTGTTGGGGGTTCGTGTTGTTCTGGAAGTTGATTTTTGATGTTTGGTTGGTGTTGGGGTTTGGGGGGTCAGTGTTGGGGGGGGGGTCAGTATTGAGGGGTTGTCAGTATTGGGGGTTGGTCATTATTTGGGGGGTCAGTATTGGGGGTTGGTCAGTACTGGGGGTTGGTCATTATTTGGGGGGTTGGTCAGTATTGGGGGTTGGTCAGTACTGGGGGTTGGTCATTATTTGGGGGGTCAGTATTGGGGGTTGGTCAGTATTGGGGGGTTGGTCAGTATTGGGGGTTGGTCAGTATTTGAAGGGTCAGTATTGGGGGTTGGTCAGTATTGGGGGCTGGTCAGTATTGGGGGTTGGTCAGTATTTGAAGGGTCAGTATTGGGGGCTGGTCAGTATTGGGGGTTGGTCAGTATTTGGGGTTGGTCAGTATCGGGGGTTGGTCAGTATTGGGGGGTTGGTCAGTATTGGGGGTTAGTCAGTATTGGGGGTTGGTCAGTATTGGGGGTTGGTCAGTATTTGGGGGTTGGTCAGTATTTGGGGGTTGGTCAGTATTTGAAGGGTCAGTATTGGGGGTTGGTCAGTATTGGGGGCTGGTCAGTATTGGGGGTTGGTCAGTATTTGAAGGGTCAGTATTGGGGGCTGGTCAGTATTGGGGGTTGGTCAGTATTTGGGGTTGGTCAGTATCGGGGGTTGGTCAGTATTGGGGGGTTGGTCAGTATTGGGGGTTAGTCAGTATTGGGGGTTGGTCAGTATTGGGGGTTGGTCAGTATTTGGGGGTTGGTCAGTATTTGAAGGGTCAGTATTGTGTGTTGGTCAGTGTTGGGGTTGGTCACTATCGGGGGTTGGTCAGTATCGGGGGTTGGTCAGTATTGGGGGTTGGTCTGTATTGGGGGTTGGTCAGTATTGGGTGTTGGTCAGTATTTGGGGTTGGTCAGTATTGGGGGTTGGTCAGTATCGGGGGTTGGTCAGTATCGGGGGTTGGCCAGTATCGGGGGTTGGTCAGTATTGCGGGTTGGTCAGTGTTGGGGTTGGTCAGTGTTGGGGGTTGGTCAGTATTTGAAGGGTCAGTATTTGGGGGTTGGTCAGTATCGGGGGTTGGTCAGTATCGGGGGTTGGTCAGTATCGGGGGTTGGTCAGTATTTGGGGGGTTGATCAGTATTGGGGGTTGGTTAGTATCGGGGGTTGGTCAGTATCGGGGGTTGGTCAGTATCGGGGGTTGGTCAGTATCGGGGGTTGGTCAGTATTTGGGGTTGGTCAGTATTTGGGGGGTTGATCAGTATTGGGGGTTGGTCAGTATTGGGGTTGGTCAGTATTGGGGGTTGGTCAGTATTTGGGGGTCAGTATTTGGGGGGTTGGTCAGTATTGGGGGTTGGTCGGTATTTGAAGGGTCAGTATTGGGGGTTGGTCAGTATTGGGGGTTGGTCAGTATTGGGGGTTGGTCAGTATTTGGGGGTTGGTCAGTATCGGGGGTTGGTCAGTATCGGGGGTTGGTCAGTATCGGGGGTTGGTCAGTATCGGGGGTTGGTCAGTATCGGGGGTTGGTCAGTATCGGGTGTTGGTCAGTATCGGGGGTTGGTCAGTACTGGGGGTTGGTCAGTATCGGGGGTTGGTCAGTATTTGGGGTTGGTCAGTATCGGGGTTGGTCAGTATTGGGGGTTGGTCAGTATTTGGGGTTGGTCAGTATTGGGGGTTGGTCAGTATTGGGGGTTGGTCAATATTGGGGGTTGGTCAGTATTGGGGGGTTGGTCAGTATTGGGGGGTTGGTCAGTATTTGGGGGTCAGTATTGGGGGTTGGTCAGTATTTGAAGGGTCAGTATTGGGGGTTGGTCAGTATTTGGGGGGTCAGTATTGGGGGGTTCGTCAGTATTTGAAGGGTCAGTATTTGGGGGTTGGTCAGTATTGGGGGTTGGTCAGTATTTGGGGGGTTGATCAGTGTTGGGGGTTGGTCAGTATTGGGGGTTGGTCAGTATTGGGGGTTGGTCAGTATTTGGGGGTCAGTATTTGGGGGTTGGTCAGTATTTGGGGGGTTGGTCAGTATCGGGGGTTGGTCAGTGTCGGGGGTTGGTCAGTGTCGGGGGTTGGTCAGTGTCGGGGGTTGGTCAGTGTCGGGGGTTGGTCAGTGTCGGGGGTTGGTCAGTGTCGGGGGTTGGTCAGTGTCGGGGGTTGGTCAGTGTCGGGGGTTGGTCAGTATCGGGGGTTGGTCAGTATTTGGGGTTGGTCAGTATCGGGGGGTTGGTCAGTATTTGAAGGGTCAGTATTGGGGGGTTGGTCAGTATTGGGGGTTGGTCAGTATTTGAAGGGTCAGTATTGGGGGGTTGGTCAGTATTGGGGGTTGGTCAGTATTGGGGGTTGGTCAGTATTGGGGGTTGGTCAGTATTGGGGGTTGGTCAGTATTGGGGGGTTGGTCAGTATTTGGGGGTCAGTATTTGGGGGGTTGGTCAGTATTGGGGGTTGGTCAGTATTTGAAGGGTCAGTATTGGGGGGTTGGTCAGTATTTGAAGGGTCAGTATTTGGGGGTTGGTCAGTATTTGAAGGGTCAGTATTGGGGGTTGGTCAGTATTTGAAGGGTCAGTATTGGGGGTTGGTCAGTATTTGGGGGGTCAGTATTGGGGGGTTGGTCAGTATTTGAAGGGTCAGTATTTGGGGGTTGGTCAGTATTTGGGGGTTGGTCAGTATTTGGGTGTTGAGGTTGAGACAGTTGATGTTCCGAGGGTTGTTTGGGGAGGCGGGTTTGCTTTGGGAGGGGTTGGTTTGAGATTTGGGGCTGAGTTGACATTTATTGGGTTGGTTGGTGTTTTGGGGAATAAATCGATGATTCTGAAAGTGTTATTTGGTTGATTTTTTCAGCTGACCGGTGTTTGGGATTGAGGTTTGGTGTCAGCTGGTGTTTGGAGATACAGGAAACTCTTGTTTAAACGGCACCTAAATATCCAGAATTCTCTATTAACCGGCAAAATTCTCACTCTGAAAACAACACCTCAATAACCGGCAATGTTGCCGAGTCCGAGTCTCCCACGGTGGCCCAGTTAGTCAGTGGGGGTAGTTCTCCAAACTGCCACTACTCGGCTTCTTGGCACTGTCGGAAGTCGGAACACCTCAATAACAGGAGTCTGACTCTCCCGCGCTGCCGGGAGTCTCTTCCGATCCGCCATTTTTCTGTTTACTGTATAAGTTTTGTTTTACTGTTAAGTAATTAAAGAGTTATGGATTACCCTCAACTGGCAGTACTGTACTTAATCAAGCATCTTCCACCATCCATTTAACACAACATTCTGTAGGTGAGTACCCAATTACTGTATACTGCACATTTCTTGATTTTTTAATTTTTCTTTGTTAAAAATAGCCTCGGTAGATAACCCTCTCCGTCATCCGGAATTTTTAATCAACCGGCAACACGCCGGTCCCGTCGGTGCCGGATACCAAAGAGTTTCCTGTAGTTGGCTGTTTGGGGTGTTTGTGTTCAGAATCAGTTTGTGTTTGAGGCTGGAGTTGGTCAGTGTTGGGGGGGTCGGTGTTGGGGGGGTCGGTGTTGGGGGGGTCGGTGTTGGGGGAGGGGTCGGTGTTGGGGGGGTCGATGTTGGAGGAGGGGTCGGTGTTGGGGGTTCGGTGTTGGGGGGTCGGTGTTGGGGGGTCGGTGTTGGGGGGTCGGTGTTGGGGGGGGTCGGTGTTGGGGGGTCGGTGTTGGGGGGGTCGGTGTTGGGGGAGGGGTCGGTGTTGGGGGGGTCGGTGTTGGGGGGTCGGTGTTGGGGGGTCGGTGTTGGGGGGTCGGTGTTGGGGGGGGGTCGGTGTTGGGGGGTCGGTGTTGGGGGGGTCGGTGTTGGGGGAGGGGTCGGTGTTGGGGGGGTCGGTGTTGGGGGGGTTGGTGTTGGGGGGTCGGTGTTGGAGGAGGGGTCGGTGTTGGGGGTTCGGTGTTGGGGGGTCGGTGTTGGGGGGGTCGGTGTTGGGGGGTCGGTGTTGGGGGTGTCGGTGTTGGGGGGGTCGGTGTTGGGGGAGGGGTCGGTGTTGGGGGGGTCGGTGTTGGGGGGGTCGGTGTTGGGGGGGTCGGTGTTGGGGGGTCGGTGTTGGGGGGTCGGTGTTGGGGGGTCGGTGTTTGGGGGGTCGGTGTTTGGGGGGTCGGTGTTGGGGGGTCGGTGTTGGGGGGTCGGTGTTGGGGGGTCGGTGTTGGAGGGGTCGGTGTTGGAGGGGTCGGTGTTTGGGGGGGGTCGGTGTTGGGGGGTCGGTGTTGGGGGGTCGGTGTTGGGGGGTCGGTGTTTGGGGGGTCGGTGTTTGGGGGGTCGGTGTTGGGGGGTCGGTGTTGGGGGGGTCGGTGTTTGGGGGGGTCGGTGTTTGGGGGGTCGGTGTTGGGGGGTCGGTGTTGGGGGGTCGGTGTTGGGGGGTCGGTGTTGGAGGGGTCGGTGTTTGGGGGGGGTCGGTGTTGGGGGGTCGGTGTTGGGGGGTCGGTGTTTGGGGGGTCGGTGTTGGGGGGTCGGTGTTGGAGGGGTCGGTGTTGGGGGGGTCGGTGTTGGGGGGTCGGTGTTGGGGGGGTCGGTGTTGGAGGAGGGGTCGGTGTTGGGGGTTCGGTGTTGGGGGGTCGGTGTTGGGGGGTCGGTGTTGGGGGGGGTCGGTGTTGGGGGGTCGGTGTTGGGGGGGTCGGTGTTGGGGGAGGGGTCGGTGTTGGGGGGGTCGGTGTTGGAGGAGGGGTCGGTGTTGGGGGTTCGGTGTTGAGGGGTCGGTGTTTGGGGGGTCGGTGTTTGGGGGGTCGGTGTTGGGGGGTCGGTGTTGGGGGGTCGGTGTTGGGGGGTCGGTGTTGGGGGGTCGGTGTTGGGTGGTCGGTGTTTGGGGGGTCGGTGTTTGGGGGGTCGGTGTTGGGGGGTCGGTGTTGGGGGGTCGGTGTTGGGGGGTCGGTGTTGGAGGGGTCGGTGTTGGGGGGTCGGTGTTGGGGGGTCGGTGTTGGGGGGTCGGTGTTTGGGGGGTCGGTGTTGGGGGGTCGGTGTTGGGGGGTCGGTGTTTGGGGGGTCGGTGTTTGGGGGGTCGGTGTTGGGGGGTCGGTGTTGGAGGGGTCGGTGTTTGGGGGGGTCGGTGTTGGGGGGTCGGTGTTGGAGGGGTCGGTGTTTGGGGGGGTCGGTGTTGGGGGGTTGGTGTTGGGGGGTCGGTGTTTGGGGGGGTCGGTGTTGGGGGGTCGGTGTTGGAGGGGTCGGTGTTGGGGGGGTCGGTGTTGGGGGGTCGGTGTTGGGGGGGTCGGTGTTGGAGGAGGGGTCGGTGTTGGGGGTTCGGTGTTGGGGGGTCGGTGTTGGGGGGTTGGTGTTGGGGGGGGTCGGTGTTGGGGGGGTCGGTGTTGGGGGAGGGGTCGGTGTTGGGGGGGTCGGTGTTGGAGGAGGGGTCGGTGTTGGGGGTTCGGTGTTGAGGGGTCGGTGTTGGGGGGGTCGGTGTTGGGGGTTCGGTGTTGGGGGGTCGGTGTTGAGGGGTCGGTGTTGGGGGGGGTCGGTGTTGGGGGGGTCGGTGTTGGGGGGTCGGTGTTGGAGGGGTCGGTGTTGGGGGGGTCGGTGTTGGGGGGTCGGTGTTGGGGGGTCGGTGTTGGGGGGTCGGTGTTGGGGGGTCGGTGTTGGGGGGGTCGGTGTTGGGGGGGTCGGTGTTGGGGGGGTCGGTGTTGGGGGGGTCGGTGTTGGGGGGGTCGGTGTTGCGGGGGTCGGTGTTGGGGGGTCGGTGTTGGGGGGTCGGTGTTGGGGGGTCGGTGTTGGGGGGTCGGTGTTGGGGGGTCGGTGTTGGGGGGTCGGTGTTGGGGGGGTCGGTGTTTGGGGGGTCGGTGTTGGGGGGGTCGGTGTTGGGGGGTCGGTGTTGGGGGGGTCGGTGTTGGGGGGGTCGGTTTTGGGGGGTCGGTGTTGGGGGGTCGGTGTTGGGGGGTCGGTGTTGGGGGGGTCGGTGTTTGGGGGGTCGGTGTTGGGGGGGTCGGTGTTGGGGGGGTCGGTGTTGAGGGGTCGGTGTTGGGGGGGTCGGTGTTGGGGAGGTCGGTGTTGGGGGGTCGGTGTTGGAGGGGTCGGTGTTTGGGGGGGTCGGTGTTGGGGGGGTCGGTGTTGGGGGGGTCGGTGTTGGGGGGTCGGTGTTTGGGGGGGTCGGTGTTGGGGGGGTTGGTGTTGGGGGGGTTGGTGTTGGGGGGGTCGGTGTTTGGGGGGTCGGTGTTGGGGGGTCGGTGTTGGAGGGGTCGGTGTTTGGGGGGTCGGTGTTGGAGGGGTCGGTGTTTGGGGGGGTCGGTGTTGGGGGGTCGGTGTTGGGGGGTCGGTGTTGGAGGGGTCGGTGTTGGGGGGTCGGTGTTGGAGGGGTCGGTGTTTGGGGGGTCGGTGTTGGGGGGGTCGGTGTTGGAGGGGTCGGTGTTTGGGGGGTCGGTGTTGGAGGGGTCGGTGTTTGGGGGGGTCGGTGTTGGGGGGTCGGTGTTTGGGGGGGTCGGTGTTGGAGGGGTCGGTGTTGGGGGGTCGGTGTTGGAGGGGTCGGTGTTTGGGGGGGTCGGTGTTGGGGGGTCGGTGTTGGGGGGTCGGTGTTTGGGGGGTAGGTGTTGGGGGGTCGGTGTTGGAGGGGTCGGTGTTGGGGGGGTCGGTGTTGGGGGGTCGGTGTTGGGGGGGTCGGTGTTGGAGGAGGGGTCGGTGTTGGGGGTTCGGTGTTGGGGGGTCGGTGTTGGGGGGTCGGTGTTGGGGGGGGTCGGTGTTGGGGGGTCGGTGTTGGGGGGGTCGGTGTTGGGGGAGGGGTCGGTGTTGGGGGGGTCGGTGTTGGAGGAGGGGTCTGTGTTGGAGGTTCGGTGTTGAGGGGTCGGTGTTGGGGGGGTCGGTGTTGGAGGAGGGGTCGGTGTTGGGGGTTCGGTGTTGGGGGGTCGGTGTTGAGGGGTCGGTGTTGGAGGGGTCGGTGTTGGGGGGGTCGGTGTTGGGGGGTCGGTGTTGGGGGGTCGGTGTTGGAGGGGTCGGTGTTGGGGGGGTCGGTGTTGGGGGGTCGGTGTTGGGGGGGTCGGTGTTGGGGGGTCGGTGTTGGGGGGTTGGTGTTGGGGGGTCGGTGTTGGGGGGTCGGTGTTGGGGGGGTCGGTGTTGGAGGAGGGGTCGGTGTTGGGGGGGTTGGTGTTGGGGGGTCGGAGTTGGGGGGGTCGGTGTTGGGGAGGGGTCAGTGTTGGGGGGGTCAGTGTTGGGGGAGCGGTCGGTGTTGGGAGGGTCGGTGTTGGGAGGGCCAGTGTTGGGGGGGTTGGTGTTGGGAGGGGTCGGTGTTGGGGGGGGGTCAGTGTTGGGGGGGTCGGTGTTGGGAGGGGTCGGTGTTGGGGGGGGTCGGTGTTGGGGGGGTCGGTGTTGGGGGGGTCAGTGTTGGAGGGGTCGGTGTTGGGGGAGGGGTCGGTGTTGGGAGGGCCAGTGTTGGGGGGGTTGGTGTTGGGGGGTCGGAGTTGGGGGAGTCGGTGTTGGGGGGTCAGTGTTGGGGGGTCAGTGTTGGGGGAGGGGTCAGTGTTGGGAGGGTCGGTGTTGGGGGGGGTCGGTGTTGGGGGGGCGTCGGTGTTGAAATCTGTCTGTGTACAGTGTCTCTCTGTGTCTGTCCATGTATCTGTGTGTGTGTATCCATATCTCTCCGTCTCACTCTTTGTGCCTGTGAATCTGTGTCCATGTATCTGTGTCTGTGTCAAGGATGATTCCCTGTGTCACTTATGTCTGCCTGTTTGAGTCTCTGTCAGTATCACTCTCTGTGTGGATCATTTATCACTATCTGTGACACCACTGTGTCTGTGTCTGTGTGACTCTACACACCACTTGCTATTTGTGTCTGTCTGTCATGCGTCTTTTGTCTCTGTCTGTGGCAGTGGGTCTATGCATGTCATCCTCTGTCCCCTATCACTCTGGCAGTGTCTGTCTCCGTCCCTCTGGCAGTGTCTGTCTCCGTCCCTCTGGCAGTGTCTGTCTCTGTCCTCTGGCAGTGTCTGTCTCCGTCCCTCTGGCAGTGTCTGTCTCTGTCTCTGTCCTCTGGCAGTGTCTGTCTCTGTCCTCTGGCAGTTTCTGTCTCCGTCCCTCTGGCAGTGTCTGTCTCTGTTTCTCTCTCTAAGGGACAGTTTGATTCCTGATATTAGAAATGAATGGGTCTTTTTCAATTTAAGTGCTGGAGAAACACTGATTTAAACTGAATTAAATATTTATTTAATTTAGTAACATCATTAGAATTTATTTGATATTTGCGGAATGTTTGATTTTTCAGAAGCTTTCATTTTAACTCCTCCTTCCTGACCTCATCCCTTTTCTCTCCGATTCTTCCTCTGTCTTCCGTCCTTTCCTGCTCTTTAGGAGAAATCTCGGGGTGTTTTGCGGGAATGGTATTTGCACAATCCGTACCCCTCACCTCGGGAGAAGAGGGAACTGGCCGAAGCCACTGGACTGACCACCACACAGGTCAGCAACTGGTTCAAGAACCGAAGACAGCGGGACAGAGCGGCCGAGACCAAAGACAGGTAGAGGCCGGAGTACCGGCAGAATGGGAAGCGGCAGGGATTGGCAGTAATCCAGGAATGGGATCCAGAGATAGGGAGTAATCCAGGAATGGGATCCAGGGATAGGGAGTAATCCAGGAATGGGATCCAGGGATAAGGAGTAATCCAGGAATGGGATCCAGGGATAGGGAGTAATCCAGGAATGGGATCCAGAGAGAGGGAGTAATCCAGGAATGGGATCCAGGGATAGGGAGTAATCCAGGAATGGGATCCAGAGATAGGGAGTAATCCAGGAATGGGATCCAGGGATAGAGAGTAATCCAGGAATGGGAACCAGGGATAAGGAGTAATCCAGGAATGGGAAGAAGGGATAGGGAGTAATCCAGGAATGGGATCCAGGGATAAGGAGTAATCCAGGAATGGGAACCAGGGATAAGGAGTAATCCAGGAATGGGAAGAAGGGATAGGGAGTAATCCAGGAATGGGATCCAGGGATAAGGAGTAATCCAGGAATGGGAACCAGGGATAAGGAGTAATCCAGGAATGGGAAGCAGGGATTGGGAGTAATCCAGGGATGGGAACCAGGGATAGGGAGTAATCCAGGAATGGGATCCAGGGATAAGGAGTAATCCAGGGATGGGATCCAGGGATAGTGAGTAATCCAGGAATGGGATCCAGGGATAAGGAGTAATCTAGGAATGGGATCCAGGGATAAGGAGTAATCCAGGAATGGGATCCAGGGATAAGGAGTAATCCAGGAATGGGAACCAGGGATAAGGAGTAATCCAGGAATGGGATCCAGGGATAAGGAGTAATCCAGGAATGGGATCCAGGGATAGGGAGTAATCCAGGAATGGGATCCAGGGATAAGGGGTAATCCAGGAATGGGATCCAGGGATAGGGAGTAATCCAGGAATGGGAAGGGCTGGGATTGGGAGTAATCCAGGAGTGGGAACAGTAAGCTGTGAGGCGAACACACACAGTCTGCAAAGAGATATAGACAGACTGAGTGAGTGGGCAGTAAGGTGGCAGATGGAGTATAATGTAGGGAAATGTGAGGTTATTCACTTTGGTAGGAGGAATAGAAAAACAGAATATTCTTTAAATGGTGAGAAACTTTCAAATGTTGGTGTTCAGAGAGATTTGGGTGTCCTCGTACAGGAAACACAGAAAGCTAGCATGCAGGTACAGCAAACAATAAGGAAGGCAAATGGCATGTTGGCCTTTATTGTAAGGGGGTTGGAGTATAAGAGTGAGGAAGTCTTGCTACAATTGTACAGGGCCTTGGTGAGACTACACCTGGAGTACTGTGCACAGTTTTGGTCTCCTTATCTAAGGAAGGATATACTTGCCTTGGAGGCGGTGCAACGAAGGTTCACTAGATTGATTCCTGGGATGAGAGGGCTGTCCTATGAGGAGAGATTGTGTAGAATGGGCCGATACTCTCTGGAGTTTAGAAGAATGAGAGGTGACCTCATTGAAACATACAAGATTCTGAAGGGGATTGACAGGGTAGATGCTGAGAGGTTGTTTCCCCTGGCTGGAGTGTCTAGAACTAGGGGGTCATAGTCTCAGGATAAAGGGTCGGCCATTTAAGACTGAGATGAGGAGGAATTTCTTCACTCAGAGGGTTGTGAATCTTGGGAATTCTCTGCCCCAGAGGGCTGTGAATGCTGAGTCTTTGAGTATATTCAAGGCTGAGATCGATAGATTTTTGGACTCTCGGGGAATCGAGGGATATGGAGATCGGGCGGGAAAGTGGAGTTGAGGTCGATGATCAGCCATGATCTTATTGAATGGCGGAGCAGGCTCGAGGGCCGAATGGCCGACTCCTGCTCCTATTTCTTATGTTCTTATGGTCTTATGGAAGGGCGAGGGATAGGGAGTAATCCAGGAATGGGAAGGGTTGGAAATAGGGAGTAATCCTGGGTCAAAATCCTGGAACTCCCTCCCTAACAGCACTGTGGGAGCACCTTCACCACACGGACTGCAGCAGTTCAAGAAGGCGGCTCACCGTCACCTTCTCAAGGGCAACTAGGGATGGGCAATAAATGAGGGCCTTGCCAGCGACGCCCACATCCCATGAACAAATAAAAAAAAAATCCAGGAACAGGAATGTCGGGAATAGGGAGTAATCCAGGAACAGGAAGGGAAGAGGATAGGGAGTAATCCAGGAACGGGAAGGGCCTGGGATACCACTAAACCAGGGCTGACACTGTCTCACCCTGTTTGCTGGTCCCAGGGGTGCTGCAGATAATCTCAGTCTTTAAGGTGGGGCACACTAAAAACGATTGATCTAATCCATAGATTATTGATCTGTTTGACAGATAGCATTAACGGTCTCACTGATACCTTGATGAAGATCTTGGAAATAATGGACCCATTCTTCCTTCCATTCAGGGAGAACACGGAGAATTCAAACCCTCATTGCAAACAGCCCCAGAAGCAGCTGTCCGGGGTGAAACTCCTCCTGAGCAGCTCCGACGAAGAGGAGGTCTCTCCAGACCAGAGCCCGGACCCTCGAGCTGGGGCCCCTGGACTTCTGTACCCTCAGTCGGTGAACTCCATCCTCCCGCTGACCAGCGCCGGCCTTCAGCACCCGGAGCTCATGCACCCTCGCATGTTGCAGGACTCCATCCTTGGATCTCTCACCTCCAGCCTGGTGGACCTGGGCTCCTGAACGGATGAAAATGATTTGGGAAGGGGATGGTTTGAGGGGAAAAAGAAGAAGCAAAAACTGGGTTCGGGCAGCGAGCAGGAAGTCGCCCAGTGACGGAACGGAAATTCAGCACTAAAAGATTTATTAAATTGTAAAAAAAAAATAAAGTTAGGAGAAAAGTTTACAAACTTAGTTTAAAGTTATGAAAAACTACTGAACTAGTTAGCGGAAATCTATTTTACTAATCAAGTAGGCCGGTCTACAGAGGGCGAGGTGAGAGGGTGCGGCCAGGCAAGGTGCAGACACTGGCTGTTCTGTGCACGGAGGGGCTGAGTGGTTGTCGGTTGTCGCGGGGCCACTGCTGCCCCGGGACAGGTCCGGGACCCCCCACTCCTTCACCGGCCGGCTCCTGCAGAATTTGGATGAGATGCAATAATTGTGAAAGTTTCTAATGAAAGTGTATTTTCTAATAAAGTTACAAAAATGAGGGGGGTCCTGCTTGGTGTCTGAGTGGAGGGGGGGTGGTGGGGGGGGCGAGAGTGGGGCGGGGGGGCAAGGGGGGGCGGGCGGGGGGGCGAGGGGGCGGGGGGGGTGAGAGTGGGGCTGGGGGGGCGGGGGGTGAGATTGGGGCGGGGGGGCGGGGGGTGAGAGTGGGGCGGGGGGGCGGGAGAAGCTGGGCGGAAAGGGAAAATTGAGATGTATTTGTACAACAGAAAGAAAAGAAACTTGGATAAAGTTTGTTCAGGTTGACTGGAGACTGAGAAAACAGGCCAGCTAACCACGAGTCACCCAGTCTAATCCCCCTCTCCCCCTCACTCCCCGTACCCTTTAATATCCCACCCAGTCTAACCATACTCTCCCTCTCACTCCCCGTACCCTTTAATATCCCACCCAGTCTAATCCCCCTCTCCCCCTCACTCCCCGTACCCTTTAGTATCCCACCCAGTCTAATCATACTCTCCCTCTCACTCCCCGCACCCTTTAATATCCCACCCAGTCTAATCCCATTCTCCCGCTCACTTCCCGTACCCTTTAATATCCCACCCAGTCTAATCCCACTCTCCCGCTCACTCCCCATACCCTTTAATATCCCACCCAGTCTAATCCCACTCTCCCCCTCACTCCCCACACCCTTTAATATCCCGCCCAGTCTAATCCCACTCTCCCCCTCACTCCCCACATTCTTTAATATCCCACCCAGTCTAATCCCACTCTCCCGCTCACTCCCCGTACCCTTTAATATCCCACCCAGTCTAATCCCACTCTCCCGCTCACTCCCCGTACCCTTTAATATCCCACCCAGTCTAATCCCACTCTCCTGCTCACTCCCCGCACCCTTTAATATCCCACCCAGTCTAATCCCACTCTCCCCCTCACTCCCCACATTCTTTAATATCCCACCCAGTCTAATCCCACTCTCCCGCTCACTCCCCGTACCCTTTAATATCCCACCCAGTCTAATCCCACTCTCCCGCTCACTCCCCGTACCCTTTAATATCCCACCCAGTCTAATCCCACTCTCCTGCTCACTCCCCGCACCCTTTAATATCCCACCCAGTCTAATCCCACTCTCCCCCTCACTCCCCACACCCTTTAATATCCCACCCAGTCTAATCCCACTCTCCCCCTCACTCCCCACACCCTTTAATATCCCACCCAGTCTAATCCCACTCTCCCCCTCACTCCCCGTACCCTTTAATATCCCACCTAGTCTAATCCCACTCTCCCTCACTCCACACACCCTTTACTATCCCACCCAGTCTAATCCCACTCTCTCCCTCACTCCCCACACCCTTTAATATCCCACCCAGTCTAATCCCGCTCTCCCCCTCACTCCCCGCACCCTTTAATATCCCACCCAGTCTAATCCCACTCTCCCCCTCACTCCCCGCACCCTTTAATATCCCATCCAGTCTAATCCCACTCTCTCCCTCACTCCCCACACCCTTTAATATCCCACCCAGTCTAATCCCACTCTCCTGCTCACTCCCCGCACCCTTTAATATCCCACCCAGTCTAATCCCACTCTCCCCCTCACTCCCCGCACCCTTTAATATCCCACCCAGTCTAATCCCACTCTCCCCCTCACTCCACGCACCCTTTAATATCCCACCCAGTCTAATCCCACTCTCCCCCTCACTCCCCGCACCCTTTAATATCCCACCCAGTCTAATCCCACTCTCCCCCTCACTCCCCGCACCCTTTAATATCCCACCCAGTCTAATCCCACTCTCCCCCTCACTCCCCGCACCCTTTAATATCCCACCCAGTCTAATCCCACTCTCCCCCTCACTCCACGCACCCTTTAATATCCCACCCAGTCTAATCCCACTCTCCCCCTCACTCCACACACCCTTTAATATCCGACCCAGTCTAATCCCACTCTCCCCCTCACTCCCCGCACCCTTTAATATCCCACCCAGTCTAATCCCACTCTCCCCCTCACTCCCCGCACCCTTTAATATCCCACCCAGTCTAATCCCACTCTCCCCCTCACTCCCCACACCCTTTAATATCCCACCCAGTCTAATCCCACTCTCCCCCTCACTCCCCGCACCCTTTAATATCCCACCCAGTCTAATCCCACTCTCCCCCTCACTCCCCGTACCCTTTAATATCCCACCCAGCCTAATCCCACTCTCCCCCTCACTCCTCTACCCTTTAATATCCCACCCAGCCTAATCCCACTCTCCCCCTCACTCCTCTACCCTTTAATATCCCACCCAGTCTAATCCCACTCTCCCGCTCACTCCCCATACCCTTTAATATCCCACCCAGTCTAATCCCACTCTCTCTTCACTCCGCGTACCCTTTAATATCACACCCAGTCTAATCCCACTCTCCTGCTCACTCCCCGCACCCTTTAATATCCCACCCAGTCTAATCCCACTCTCCCCCTCACTCCCCACACCCTTTAATATCCCACCCAGTCTAATCCCACTCTCCCCCTCACTCCCCACACCCTTTAATATCCCACCCAGTCTAATCCCACTCTCCCTCACTCCCTGTACCCTTTAATATCCCACCCAGTCTAATCCCACTCTCCCCCTCACTCCCCGTACCCTTTAATATCCCACCTAGTCTAATCCCACTCTCTCCCTCACTCCACGCACCCTTTACTATCCCACCCAGTCTAATCCCACTCTCTCCCTCACTCCACACACCCTTTAATATCCCACCCAGCCTAATCCCACTCTCCTGCTCACTCCCCGCACCCTTTAATATCCCACCCAGTCTAATCCCACTCTCCCCCTTACTCCCCGCACCCTTTAATATCCCACCCAGTCTAATCCCACTCTCCCCCTCACTCTCCGCACCCTTTAATATCCCACCCAGTCTAATCCCACTCTCCCCCTCACTCCCCGCACCCTTTAATATCCCACTCAGTCTAATCCCACTCTCCCCCTCACTCCCCGTACCCTTTAATATCCCACCCAGCCTAATCCCACTCTCCCCCTCACTCCTCTACCCTTTAATATCCCACCCAGTCTAATCCCACTCTCCCCCTCACTCCCCACACCCTTTAATATCCCACCCAGCCTAATCTCACTCTCCCCCTCACTCCCCACACCCTTTAATATCCCACCCAGTCTAATCCCACTCTCCCCTCCCCGTACCCTTTAATATCCCACCCAGCCTAATCCCACTCTCCCCTCACTCCCCGTACCCTTTAACAAGTCTCTTTTTCTGAAGCAATGATCTCATTCCCTTTTAAAAGAATTGGTGAACTTTGCTTCAATAACAGCTTGTGACTGACTGAGAGTCCCACACCGACCACCCTCTGTGCACAGGATGAATTTTTTAACCTTACCGTTAATTTTTCTGAAGATCTTAAATTAGTGCCTTATGTTACAGTACCATCTCGCTGAACAGCGGAAACCATATTTAACTTATCATAATCCGTTATAATTAGGTCATAGAGCCATACGGCACAGAAGGAGGCCATTCGGCCCATCGAGTCCGTGCCGGCTCCCTGTAGAGCAATCCAGTCAGTCCCATTCCCCCGCTCTATCCCCGTAGCCCTGCAAGTTTATTTCCCTCAAGTGCCTATCCAGTCTCCCCTTGAAAACATTGAGTGTCTCCGCTTCCACCACTTCCGTCAGCAGCGAGTTCCAGGTCCTCACCACTCGCTGCGTAAAAAGTTTTTCCTCACATCCCCCCTGTATCTCTAGCCCAAAACCTTAAATCTGTGTCCCCCTAGTCCTTGTACCATCAACTAGTGGGAAGAGCCTTGCCCCGTCTAGCCTATCCAAACCCGTCATAATCTTGTACGCCTCTATCGAATCACCCCTCAACCTCCTTTGCTCTAATGAAACCAAATCCAGCTTCTCCAACCTGTCCTTGTAGCTAAGATCCCCCATCCCCGGAACCATTCTGGTAAATCTCCTCTGCACCCTCTCCAGGGCCTTCACATCCTTCCTAAAGTGCGGTGACCAGAACTGGACGCAATACTCCAGTTGTGGCCGAACCAGCGCTTTATAAAGGTTCAGCATAACTTCTCTACATTTGTACTCAATACCTCTATTTATGAAGCCCAAGATCCCTATGCTTTGCTAACCACTCTCTCAATATGTCCCGCCACCTTCAGGGACCGATGCACATTAACTCCCAGGTCCCTCTGTCCCTGCACGCGCTGTAAAACTGTGCCATTAAGTGTATATTGCCTCTCCCTGTTCCTTCTGACAAAATGCATCACCTCACACTTCTCTGTATTAAATTCCATCTGCCACTTGTCTGCCCATTCTGCTAGCCTTTCTATGTCCTGTTGCAGTCGATTGGTGTCATCCTCACTGTTTGCCACACCCCCAAGTTTGGTGTCATCGGCAAATTTAGAAATTCTACTCTCTATTCCAATATCCAGGTCATTTATATATATCAAAAAGCAGTGGCCCCAGCACTGACCCTTGAGGAACACCACTGTCTACCATCCTCCAGTCTGAAAATCAGCCATTTACCACAACTCACTGTTTTCTGTCATTAAGCCAATTCCTTATCCAAGCTGCCACTGACCCACCTATTCCATGAGCCTCAATTCTGTTAACCAGCTTCCTATGTGGTACTTTGTCAAACGCCTTCAGAAAATCCTTAACCCTCTCAGCTTTAGTGAAAACGCCCTTAACTTCTCAATTCTCTCTTCATAACACCGGCCCCTCACCCTGGTCCCATCCCAGTGAATCGACACTGCACATCCTACTGGGCCTTCGGATCCTTCCTATACTGGCAGGCTCAATCTCTACCCAATACTCCAACTGCAGTCTAACCACGGCCTTGCTCAAGTTCAAGATTAGCTCCTTGCTTTTATAGTCTCTGTATCTAGATATGAAACCAAGGATTCAGTCTGTCATTTTAATGGCCTTATATCTTTACACTGACACCTTCAATGGCCGGTGTATCCGCACCAAGGTCCCTCTGATCCTCCGCTCCAGTCAAATCTCACCAATTAAGATGGACTCCCTTTTGTTACACTAATTTCCAAAAATGTCCTTCTTATTTTGATCGAAGAATCTTTCCTTTGGAGTGAAGGCCGGGGCTCAGTGGGCAGCACTCTCGCCGCTGAGTCAGAAGGTCGTGGGTTCAAGACCTACTCCAGAGACTTGAGCACAAAAATCTAGGCTGACACTCCCAGTGCAGTACTGAGGGAGCACCGCACTGTCAGAGAGGCAGTACTGAGGGAGTGCCGCACTGTCAGAGGGGCAGTACTGAGGGAGCGCCGCACTGTCGGAGGGGCAGTACTGAGGGAGTGCCGCACTGTCGGAGGGGCAGTACTGAGGGAGCGCCGCACTGTCGGAGGGGCAGTACTGAGGGAGCGCCGCACTGTCGGAGGGGCAGTACTGAGGGAGTGCCGCACTGTCGGAGGGGCAGTACTGAGGGAGCGCCGCACTGTCGGAGGGGCAGTACTGAGGGAGCGCCGCACTGTCGGAGGGGCAGTACTGAGGGAGCGCCGCACTGTCGGAGGGGCAGTACTGAGAGAGCGCCGCACTGTCGGAGGGGCAGCACTGAGGGAGCACCGCACTGTCGGAGGGGCAGTACTGAGGGAGCGCCGCACTGTCGGAGGGGCAGCACTGAGGGAGCACCGCACTGTCGGAGGGGCAGTACTGAGGGAGCGCTGCACTGTTGATGGGGCAGTACTGAGGGAGCGCCGCACTGTCGGAGGGACAGTACTGAGGGAGCGCCGCACTGTCAGAGGGGCAGTGCTGAGGGAGCACCGCACTGTCGGAGGGCAGTACTGAGGGAGCGCCGCACTGTCGGAGGGTCAGTACTGAGGGAGCGCCGCACTGTCGGAGGGGCAGTACTGAGGGAGTGCCGCACTGTCGGAGGGGCAGTACTGAGGGAGTGCCGCACTGTCGGAGGGGCAGTACTGAGGGAGCGCTGCACTGTCGGAGGGTCAGTACTGAGGGAGCACCGCACTGTCAGAGGGGCAGTACTGAGGGAGCGCTGCACTGTCGTAGGGGCAGTACTGAGGGAGTGCCGCACTGTTGGAGGGGCAGTACTGAGGGAGCGCCGCACTGTCAGAGGGTCAGTACTGAGGGAGTGCTGCACTGTCGGAGGGGCAGTACTGAGGGAGCGCCGCACTGTCGGAGGGGCAGTACTGAGGGAGCACTGCGCTGTCGGAGGGGCAGTGCTGGGGGAGCACCGCACTGTCGGAGGGGCAGCACTGAGGGAGCACCGCACTGTCGGAGGGGCAGTACCGAGGGAGCGCTGCACTGTCGGAGGTGCCGTCTTTCGGATGAGACGTTAAACCGAGGCCCCGTCTGCTCTCTCAGGTCGATGTAAAAGATCCCACGGCCAATATTTCGAAGAAGAGCAGAGGGAGTTCTCCCCGGGGTCCTGGGCCAATATTTATCCCTCAACCAACATCACTAAAAAAAAACAAATTACTGGTCATTATCACATTGCTGTTTGTGGAATCTTACTGTGTGCAAATTGTCTGCCGCATTTCCTAAATTACAAGTGACTACACTTCAAAATAGTACTTCATTGGCTGTAAAGTGCTTTGGGACGTCCTGAGGTGGTGAAAGGTGCGATATAAATGCAAGTCTTTTTTATGCATTGAGAGAATCTGTTAAATTCTACACTTTTTGCCAAATTGCCATCAGTAACAGGAAGCTGCTGCAATAACAGATCTGCAGCAGAGGATGACGTTGCACTTCACGGAAGCTTGTCTAAGTCGAGCCTGTGTAGAATGCTGAGAGAGCGAGTGTGTTGGATCAGTAACTGTGCAGACATCGCTCCCTAGTGACTGATCACAGCTATCACCTCTCGCTCCTGTCACTGCACCAGTGCAAGCGGAGTGAATCCCCCGCCAGTAAATCAGTAAATAACATCTCACACTAATAAAATATTGCTCACCTGCTTATATCATCACTGGTTCGACCTCAGCTGGAGCATTGTGTCCAATTCTGGGCACCGCACTTTAGGAATGCCTTGGAGAGGGTGCGGAGGAGATTTACTAGAATGGTTCCAGGGGATGAGAGACTTCAGTGATGTGGAGAGACTGGAGAAGCTGGGATTGTTCTCCTTAGAGCAGAGAAGGTTAAGAGGAGATTTGCTGGAGGCGTTCAGAATCATGAAGGGTTTTGATAGAGTAAATAAGGAGAAACTGTTTCCAGTGGCAGGAGGGTCGGTAACCAGAGGACACAGAGTGAAGATAATCGACAAAAGAGCCAGAGGGGGAGATGAGGGTTGTTGTGATCTGGAATGCGCTGCCTGAAAGGGCGGTAGAAGCAGATTCAATAATAACTTTCAAAAGGGAATTGGATAAATACTTGAAGGGGAAAATTTGCAGGGCTGTGGGGAAAGAGCAGGGGGAGTGGGACTAACTGGAGAGCTCTTTCAAAGAGCCGGCACAGGAACGATGGGCCAAATGTGCTGTAAGATTCTCTACGATTACACAGTGATTGAGGATTCCTCACCACAAATGTGCGAGATCACACTCATGAAATGCAAATCGCTGCAAACACGCAGAGAGTGAGAGTAACGAATAAACAGCACAATCGCGCACAGAACCCGCACAGTACAAAAACTCCCTCAGAACAAAATGTGAGAATTTTCACACACAGAAAAGTCGCCCCCTCCCCCCCTGCCCCCTCCTCCCTCCCCCTCCTCCCTCACCCTCCTCCCTCACTCTCCCCCCTCCTCCCTTCCCATCCTCCCTCCCCCTTCCCCCCCCATCCTCCCTCACCCATCCTCCCTCACCCCTCCTCCCTCCCCATCCTCCCTCACCCCTCCTCCCTCCCCATCCTCCCTCATCCTCCTCCCTCACCCCTCCTCCCTCACCCTCCTCTCTCACCCTCCCCCCCCTCCTCACCCTCCTCCCTCACCCTCCTCCCTCACCCTCCTCCCTCACCCCTCTTCCCTCACCCTTCCTCCCTCACCCATCCTCCCTCCTCCCTCACCCCTCACACCCTCCTCCCTCACCCTTCCCCCTCGACAATTCAGGTCTTTCAAATCCCCAGGCTCCAAGTTTTGGTAAAGGAACATTAGGAAGAGGTGGAGGCCATTCAGCCCCTCGAGCCTGTACCGCCATTCAATGAGACTCAGGCCGTTCCCTGATTGGTCAAAATCCCCCCCAAATAGCCAGCCGCCTGGGGCCAAATTCCAAACTCCATGATCTCCACACGGAGCTGGCCAGAGCTTGACGGGACAGGCCAGTGCGTCCCGGAGACAAACAGAAACAGCCGATCGATTGGCCCACATCCTCAGCGGACGGGGGAAACGAGTTACACACGCAGGAGGGCTCAAGGGGCCGAGCTTTAAAGGTACAGTCCAATCACTCAAACATTCTGACTAGTCATAACTCCTGGATCGAACCAGGCTTCAGTTTAAATGAATTTTGAAATATTGAACAGGAATGTTGCGTCCTCGGAATCTGGCGGTTAACAGCTTTCTTCTGAATCTTTGGAACTCTGAACTCTGGGGGAAAATAATTGAGATTCCGCTCTTTAAAGTAGCCCTGTGTACTGCGAGCTATTTCTCTAAGCTCAGAATTAAAAGGCCAACATGATTAGCCAATATTCAGCCCGATTCACAACTCCTCCGATAATGAAATGGCCGACAGCATCATCCGGGCTTGTGTTGCCGAGCAGCAGGTAACATTCGTGCCGCGCAGGTGCCAGGGAATGACCACCTCAAGCGAGAGAAAGCCCAGCTACTCGCTCCCCCCTGTCCGTCGCCGAGTCTCTCATCGTCTTCACGCTCGAGCTCACCACTGACCAGAAGCTGAACCGGACCAGTCACATCACCACTCCCACTGCAAGTGCAGAGGCTGGGTATTCTGCAACGAGTGGTTCGCCCCCCCTGACCCTTCACAGCCCCTCCACCCTCTGCAACGCTCACATCAAGAGTGTGATGGAATATTCACCACTTGCCTGGCTCGATGCAGCCTCAACAACAAATTGTATTTATATAGTAAAAGATCCCAAGGAGCTTCACAGGAGCGACTATCAGACAAATATTGACTGAGCCGCATAAGGAGATATTGGGGTTGTTTTCCTTCGAGCAGAGAAGGCTGAGGGGTGACCTGATTGAGGTGTACAAGATTATGAGGGGCATAGATAGGGTAGATAGAAAGGGACTTTTCCCCTTAGTAGAGGGGTCAATAACCAGGGGGCATAGTTTCAAGGTAAGGGGCAGGAGGTTTAGAGGGGATTTGAGGAAAAACTTTTTCACCCAGAGGGTGGTTGGAATCTGGAACTCACTGCCTGAAAGGGTGGTAGAGGCAGGAACCCTCACAACATTCAAGAAGCATTTAGATGAGCACTTGAAACGCCATAGCATACAAGGCTACGGACCAAGTGCTGGAAAATGGGATTAGAATAGACAGGGCTTGATGGCCGGCGTGGACACGATGGGCCGAAGGGCCTCTTTCTGTGCTGTATAACTCTATGACTAGGTGACCAAAAGCTTGGTCAAAGAGATCGGTTTTAAGGAGCGTCTTAAAGGAAGGGAGAGAGACGGAGAAGTTTAGGGAGGGAATTCCAGAGCTCGGGGCCCAGGCAGCTGAAGGCATGGCCGCCAATGGTGGAGCGATGGAAATCGGGGAATGGGCAAGAGGCCAGAATTGGAGGAGCGCAGAGATCTCAGAGAGTTGTAGGGCTGGAGGATACCGATAAGGATCAGCATTGGTCCCCTCTGAGCTCACTCAACAAACAAAATACTTGCAACATCTGAACTAACTCTGGGTTTTCGGCCCACCTGTTCCCCACATTGATCAATCTTCAGGTAAAAAACTCCCTGACTCCAATCCTGAACTGGACCTTTACCAGCTTGAACTAGTGTCTGTGAGCAAACAACAACAGTGTGTATTTATATAGCGCCTTTAATGTAGTAAAACGTCCCAAGGCGCTTCACAGGAGCGATTATCAGACAAAATTTGACACCGAGCCACATAAGGATAAATTAGGGCAGGTGGTCAAAAAGGTCGGTTTTAAGGAGCGTCTTAAAGGAGGAGAGAGAGGTAGCGAGGCGGAAAGGTTTAGGGAGGGAATTCCAGAGCTTAGGGCCCAGGCAACAGAAGGCACGGCCACCAATGGTGGAGCGATTATAATCAGGGATGCTCAAGAGGCCAGAATTAGAGGAGTGCAGAGATCTCGGAGGGTTGTGGGGCTGGAGGAGATTACAGAGATAGGGAGGGGGCGAGGCCATGGAGGGATTTGAAAACAAGGATGAGAATTTTGAAATCGAGGCGCTGCTTAACCAGGAGCCAGTGTAGGTCAGCGAGCACAGGGGTGATGAGTGAACGGGACTTGGTGCGAGTTAGGACACGGGCAGCCGAGTTTTGGATGACCTCAAGTTTACGTAGGGTAGAATGTGGGAGGCCAGCCAGGAGTGCGTTGGAATAGTCAAGTCTAGAGGTAACAAAGGCATGGATGAGGGTTTCAGCAGCGGATGAGCTGAGGCGGGGGCGGAGACGGGCGATGTTACGGAGAAACACGCGGAGATTCCCCTCCACTCACCGCTGCCATGTATTCACCCTTCAGCTTCTTGTAAACATTGAAGATCAGTTCACTCCTGAGACACAAAGTAAAGGCAACTGGGTCACAACCAGTCCAAAAACCCACTTCAATAAACAGACACGCCTTTATTTATTTTAATTTCTCTTTCTCTTCTGAAAGTGTTGGCTCTCACCGGAGGACGGGAGCTGCTGAGCACAAGGTCTCTGGAACCTCACCGAAGTGCCCGTCGCTCTTGTGTGAGTCCGGATAGAGTACCGGGGGAATATTCAACTGTGAAGGGCATCATATCAGAGCTGACCCTCTCCTCACTGGCCGCCCACACCGGGGTCACTGTCCTTCGGGTGAGATGTTAAGCTGAGGTCCCGTCTGCTCTCTCAGGTGGACGTAAAGGATGCCATGGCTCTATTTCGAAGAAGAGCAGGGGGGAGTTCTCCCCGGTGTCCAGGGGCCAATATTTATCCCTGAATCAACATCACAAAAACAGATGATCTGGTCATTATCTCATTGCTGTTTGTGGGATCTTGCTGTGTGCAAATTGGCTGCCGTGTTTCCTACATTACAACAGTGACTACACTTCAAAAATACTTCATTGGCTGTAAAGCGCTTTGGGACGTCCTGAGGTTGTGAAAGGCGCTATAGAAATGCAAGCATCCATCCATCCTTTCTCTCTTACTTTCTCTTTCCCTTTCTCTCTTTCCCTTTCTCTCTCTCTTTCTTTCTCTCTTTCCCTTTCTCTCTCTCTTTCTTTCTCTCTTTCCCTTTCTCTCGCTGATTTTTCATTTCTCTTTCCCAAGGGCCATTGAGGCCACTCGCACCTCCAGCACAAGTAAGGAGAGTGATGGAATATTCTCCACTTGCCTGGATGAGCGCAGCTCCAACAACACTCAAGAAGCTCGACACCATCCAAGACAAAGCAGCCCGCTTGATTGGCACTCCATCCACCACCTTAAACATTCACTCCCTCCACCACCGGCGCACCGTGGCTGCAGTGTGTACCATCTACAAGATGCACTGCAGCAACTCGCCAAGGCTTCTTCGGCAGCACCTCCCAAACCCGCGACCTCTTCCACCTAGAAGGACAAGGGCAGCAGGCGCATGGGAACACCACCACCTCCAAGTTCCACCTTCAAGTCACACACCATCCTGACCTGGAAATATATCGGCCGATCCTTCATCGTCGCTGGGTCAAAATCCTGGAACTCTCTCCCTAACCCCGTCGGGATCCCGCTCTTCCCGCTGAGGCCCGCCCCCCCCGGGGGGGGGGGGAAATCCTGGTTAGTCAGCTCGTGCTGCAGCAGGTGGGCCGAGCAATAGCGGGTCACCTTCGACCCCGCGTCGAAGACCACGAGGAAGGACCAGGCGTCCAGCCCGGCGGGCGGGTGGGCTGGGCACGATGGTGTGGGCATCCTCCATGTCCACCCGCCAGCCCTGCATGGCGCCCAGCCCGTACCGCAGCCCGTTGCCGCCGCCATGTTCCCGCTCGATCTCGGTCACGGGGTTCTCCAGGTGGGTGGCGACCTCTTCCGTCTCACCCCCCACCTTGAAGATGTTGGAGATCGCACGCTCGGTCTCCTTGACAACCTGCCTCATGAACGCTGTGTGCAATACTGAATGAGTTAACACCTTCAGGAGAGGAGAAGAACTGAAGGCTTCCTCACCCCATTTTCCTCCTCCTTCCATTTTGGGTGGTATATCAGAAGTTAATCCACACCCTTCTTTCTCACTCACTGGTGGATGTTGTAAAGTCTGTGGGTTATATGGTGAATTAATACACAGACTACAAGAGTAACTTTAACAGGACTTTACTATTCGAAGGTCAGGGCGAATCTGCCCAATCAATCCTTACACAGCACTTATATACCGGTGTGGTCACCACCGGTATTACAGTATACAGTAGCCAAGACAAAGCAGTGCAACCCTTAAAATAGTTCTCTTAAAGGTGGAACGTTACATACACTACAATCCTCCCTTTTTAGGTTAACAATATATACATATTCCCATTAATATAACATCTTAACATATATACAACTTTATGTGAAACAGTTCACAGATTCAGTCTCTCTGGAGGCTTCCGGACTCTGTCCGGATAACTCCTCGGTGGTGTAGTCATTTTCGGTGGTGTAGTAGGTTCTTCTGGCAAGGTTGATTCGGCTTGAAGGACCGTTTCAGGTTCATTGGATTCCAGTATTACCGGATCGGAGGTAGATGCTCTGGGTATCTCTGCTTCAACATTAGACGTATAGAGTTGTGGAGTAGGTTGGGCCTTTGTGGATGATTCTATGATCTGGTCAACATGGTGCCTTATTATGCTTTCACCAATGTCCACGGTATACATCAACGGTCCTAGCCTTTTTCCAATAGTTCCAGGCTGCCATTTCTCGGTACGGTAGTCCCGGGCCAAAACTTGTTGACCTATCTGAAAGGATCTAGTTGGCCTTTCATTCATGCCTTGAAATTGCCGGTTCTCTACGTCCCTTCTGATGTTTGGCTTAATCAAATCCAGCCGGCATCTTATTCTTCTATTGAAAAACATCATGGCGGGAGTTTGGTTTGTGACCGCATGTGTTGCATTCCTGTACGCCAACAAGAAGTTATCTTCCTTATGTTGTAGATTTATGTCTTCATTGCCCATGGCCTTTATGGCCTTCTTGAAGGTCTGGACAAACCTTTCAGCTAATCCATTGGTGGCGGGATGGTATGGGGCGGACGTATAGTGCTTAACCCCATTGCTTTTTAAGAACTTCCTGAATTCTTCGGACACAAATTGCGGTCCATTATCAGAACAGATCTGTTCCGGCAGCCCATTCCTGGCAAATATGGTCCTTAATACTGTGATGGTTTTTTCCGTGGTGGTGGAGGACATTCTTATTACCTCCGGCCACTTGGAGTGTGCATCCACCGTGATTAAAAACATTGAGTCCATAAATGGACCAGCAAAGTCGATATGTACCCTTTGCCATGGAGATGAGGGCCACTCCCATGGATGCAGAGGAGCTTGTGGTGGCGCGTTTTGAACCTTCTGGCATCCTAGACAGCTCTTGGTTATTTCTTCGATGTCTCCATCAATACCTGGCCACCACACAAATGCTCTGGCTAGGTTCTTCATTTTCACTCCACCCAGATGCCCCTCGTGAAGTTCCTTTAGTACTTTCTGCTGGAGTTTGGGTGGAATCACCACTCTAGATCCGCACATCAAGGTTCCTCGGCACACTGACAGCTGTTCTCTTCTGTGCGAAAATGCTGGCAGCATTGGTTCGCCATGTACTGGCCATCCCTCCACCGTTAAATCGTAGACTCGTGAGAGAGTCGGGTCATTTCTTGTTTCCTTTTCGATCATGGAATTTGTTACTGGTAGACATTCCATTATGGTTGAGTGGAACATCTCCACTGGGTCCACTGTAGTCGCCTCTTCTTCCACTGGCAACGGTAGGCGCGATAACCCATCAGCATTTCCATGCTGTTTGGACCTTTTGTATTCGATGTCATATTGGTGTGCCCCTAGTAGAACGGACCACCTCTGTAGCCTTTGTGCTGTCATAGTGGAAACGGCCTTGTTAGGGTTGAATATGGACACCAACGGCTGGTGGTCTGTCAGCAATGTAAACTTCTTGCCCTGCAGGTAATGATTGAATTTCTTTACTCCCCACACAAGGCTGAGAGCCTCCCTATCTATCTGAGCGTAATTTCGCTCAGCGGAGGTCAATGATCGGGACGCAAATGCGACTGGCCTTTCCGAGCCATTTGGTAACTTGTGTGAGAGTACAGCTCCAATACCATAAGGGGAAGCATCACAAGCTAGACGAAGAGGTAGCGTTGGGTTGAAGTGAGCCAACACTTCCTCAGAGGTAATCAACGCCTTGCTTCTGCGAAAGGCCTTCTTACAGTCCTCGCTCCACTTCCATGGTACTTCTTTCCGCAACAGAGCATTCAGCGGATGCAGCACCGTGGATAGATTTGGCAGAAACTTATGGTAATAATTAATCAACCCCAGAAACGACCTCAACTGTGATACATTTTCCGGAGCGGGGGCCTTCACGACCGCTTCGATCTTGTCAGGTGACTTGTGCAGCCCCTCTTGGTCAATGACATGACCGCAGTACGAGATCCGTTTCTGGAAGAACTCACATTTCTGGCGATTAACTCGAAGGCCATATTCCTTCAACCTGGTGAGCACCAGTTTCAAATTTGTGAGGTGTTCCTCCTCGTCTTCTCCCGTAATCAGGATATCATCCAAGTAACACTGAGTGCTTGGAATACCCTGTAAGACCTGCTCCATGGCCCTCTGCCAAATTGCTGGAGCCGAAGCTACTCCAAAAACCAGTCTATTATATCGATACAAGCCTCTGTGCGTGTTGATTGTGAGATACTGGCGTGACTCTTCCTCGACCTCCATCTGTAACTATGCTTGTGCCAGGTCTATCTTGGTGAAGTGTTTCCCGCCAGACAATGAAGCAAAGATATCCTCAATCCGCGGAATCGGGTATTGTACCGTGTGAAGCACCGGATTAACTGTGATCTTGAAGTCTCCGCAGATGCGGACCTTCCCCGGTCCCCCTGGCTTGTTACTTGATGAAGACTTCATGACGGGAACAATGGGCGTGGCCCACTCACTCCAGTCCACCTTCGACAGTACCCCTGCACGTTCAAGCTCCTCCAGTTCTGCCTCCACAGCAGGTCGTATCGCGTAAGGTACCGATCTGGCTTTGAAAAATTTTGGGCTTGCATGTTCTGCAATCTTGATTTTTGCCTTAATTCCTCTCAGTGTTCCCAGTCCCTGCTGGAATACCTCTTTAGCCTCGTCCAATATTCTGGACAACCGTTCAGGTTTGACATCTTTCTTTCCGAAATCTACCGTCATTGTGTTTAGTGAGTGCCAGTCTATCTTTATTTTCCTGATCCACTCCCGTCCCAGAAGTGGTGGACCTCCCTCGGGTAGTACATATAAGTCCATTCCTTGGTGATCTTTGCCCTTGTGTCTCACCTTGACTTTTATCTTTCCGATGGGGTATACTTTATGCCCCGTGTATGTCTGCAATACTATCTCCGTATCCCGTAGGGGAATATGTTTGAATAACTTTTTGTACTCTTGTTTATTCATGACCGTCAACGCCGATCCGGTGTCCACTTCCATCTTCACTTGGACTTTTGCAATCTGCAGTGTGACCCAGATAGTTTGTCGGTCAGCTTCTTTACTCACATTGTGAATCCTCAGACTACCCAGTTCCTTGCTGTTGGGGTCTGAATCCGAATTCAGTTCATCTGGACTCTTCACAGTCACCTTATGTACCTTTCTGTACTTCTTCTGCGGTGACTTATTGTTGCTGGTCTTCTTTCCTGACCGGCATACTTTAGCTATGTGACCAAGTTTGCCACATTTTCTACATTCCTGGTTTTTAAACCAACATTGGTTCTGGTCGTGTGTTGTCTTCCCACAACGGTAACATTTTGTTGTACCCGAAGTCATTTGATCCACACTGAGTACCGCTGTCTTCAGCTGCATTTCCGCCGTGCCTCTCGCTGCGGCTTCGTGCGATGCTGCAATAAGGACAGCCTTATCAAGTGTAAGATCGTTATCTTCGAGCAGTCGCTTTTGTGTTCCTTCCTTCGACATCCCGCACACGAACTTGTCTCTCAGTGCCTCTGTCAGATTTACCCCAAACTGACAGTATTTTGCTAGCTTACGCAGTTCAACCAGGTACTCCGCGTTGCTTTCCTCCTTTAGTTGCGTTCTCCCGTAAAATTTAGCTCGTTCTGCTAACATCAGCGGTGTGGGGTTCACATGATCCTTCAGGACAGCAACAATATTAGCGAAAGACTGATCCGCCGGTTTAGCTGGTGATAGAAGATGCTTCAATAACCCGTATGTCTTCGCACCCATTGAGTTTAGTAAGGTTAGAGCTTTATCATAATTTGCTATCTTATTGACCTTACAATATATCTCGATGCGTTCTACATACGTGGTCCAATCTTCCACATCAGAATCGAATTCGTTGATGTTGCCACGCTTAGGCATCTTCACAATCTTCCTGAGAAACAACAACGAAATTTTTCTTTAACTTTTTTTTTTCCAAAAATGGCGGTTTCCCGCGCTTGTCTTCTTCCCCGCCCACTTTCAAAATGGCGGTTTCCCGCTCCTGTCTTCTTCTCCGCCTACTGGCGGGAGGGGTAAGCTTTTCCCTCGGGCGACGACTGCTGGCTTTCGAGGTTCGCAGCCTGCGCGCCGGCTTCAGTGCGTTCTTTGTTCCCTTTTCTCGGCAGGGCAACCGGCGCTGGGGACAACCCGTTGACGGCTAACAGTTCCAGCCGCTGGCTGAATCTCCTCGGTCTCCCTCGCTCGGCTCTGTCTCTCCCGCTCGCTCGGGCTCTGTCTCTCCCTCAGCGGCTTCCAATCGCGCCTCCCAGCCCTCTCGCAGTCCGGTCCTTTCCTCCCCCGGCTGCGGCTGAGTTCTCCGCGGTTTCTTATTTTTATTTCTTCCCGCGCCTTACGATCCCGGTCGCAGCGCCTCGCGGCCTCGGTAGCTGCCCGGCCTTTCACCGGTCGCGGTCGAGCTGTCTCACGACGCTGTTGCGTCTCCCAGCCCGCTTGTAGCCCGGTCTCTCTCACCGGCTGTGTTCCCGCTGGTAGCCCGGTCTCTCACCCCGGCTGCGTTCCCGCTTGCACCGCGGCTTCCGTGCCCCACGCTGCCCCAGTCTCAGCGCCTCTGAGCCCGACTTCTGTCCGGCTCCTTTCCCCCCCGACCGTGGTCGAGTTCACCGCCCTTCCTCCGTTCTTTTTTTTAATTTTCCCCCTACTCACAGTCAACGTGGCCGACTTGCTTCTCGTGGCTGATCGGCTCACTCACCACCGTGGCAGAAGGGACGATCACTGCCTGTTGCTGATGGAAGGCTTCGTGTCTGAATTCTTCCTTCTTCCTTGCTCTGCAGACTCGAGTCTTCTCTCAGCAGAATGACGAGGGCGGGTGCCTCCTCTCGACGCTCGTTAACTGCTTCGGATGTATCGCTGCCGCAGGGTAAGATCGAACTCGTCGCCACTGTAAAGTCTGTGGGTTATATGGTGAATTAATACACAGACTACAAGAGTAACTTTAACAGGACTTTACTATTCGAAGGTCAGGGCGAATCTGCCCAATCAATCCTTACACAGCACTTATATACCGGTGTGGTCACCACCGGTATTACAGTATACAGTAGCCAAGACAAAGTAGTGCAACCCTTAAAATAGTTCTCTTAAAGGTGGAACGTTACATACACTACAGATGTGTGAGTTGACAGCGTTCTATTCCTGTTCAATGTTAATTCTACTGTCACCATTTCTAATTCTACCGGTCTGGAGATCATTTTGTGTGATGTTACAAACATTTAATGTGTTCATATGAAAGTCTTCTCTCCTATTTTGACAGAGATGTTCATTTATTTGAAATAAACAGTTTAACCCCTCTATTAAAATAATGGAGAGAGGATTTTGCTCCAAGTGCGTTCAGTGTTAGTACCATTGACAACCTGCTGTGACCTGAGGCATCAACGTCAAGCTCTTGGAGATGTCATTGTTCCTCATCTCCCTGGTTCCTCAAACCTCTTCCTTCTCTGAACTTTCTTCGAAGAGACACAAGCGGTCTCGGGGCGAGCGTGCATCAGGCAGGAGACGCCTGAAGGGGACCTCTCCCTCAGCGGATCCACTCTCACTGCTTACGCAATCTCCACATTCGGCTACTTTCAGTCCCGTAAACCCCCACCTGTTAACCTGATCCAGGTTAATGTGGGGCTAAGAGACTTTGCTCACTTCTACCAATGTAACGAAGTAATCGTCATTAAACAAGACTCAAGACAGCTGATCATTGCAACACGCGGAGTTTGGGATCCCAATCATCTCTTTCCGTGCCCTGTTAGATGAGACGTTAAACCGAGGCCCCGTCTGCCCTCTCAGGTGGACGTGAAAGATCCCATGGCACTATTCGAAGAAGAGCAGGGGAGTTCTCCCTGGTGTCCTGGCCAATATTTATCCCTCAATCAACATCACTAAAAAAACAGATGATCTGGTCATTATCACTTTGCTGTTTGTGGGAGAACATAAGAACATAAGAAATAGGAGCAGGAGTAGGCCAATCGGCCCCTCGAGCCTGCTCCGCCATTCAATAAGATCATGGCTGATCTGATCCTAACCGCCAATCCACTATGACAGGACTATCTCCTGCATCTAACAGAATTAGACACACGAAATAGGAGCAGGATCAGGCTACACGGCCCCTGGGCTCGCTCCGCTACCCACAGGGCCATGACCGATCCGAACCTAGACTCATGTCCAAATTCCTGCCCGCTCCCCGTAACCCTTAATTCCCTTTACTTCTAGGAAACTGTCTATTTCTGTTTTAAATTTATGTAATGATGTAGCTTCTACAGTTTTTTGGGGCAGCATATTCCATGGACCTACCACCCTGAGTGAAGTAGTTCCTCCTCATCTCAGTTTTGAAAGAGCAGCCACTTATTCTAAGACTATGCCCCCTAGTTCTAGTTTCACCCATCATCGGGAACATCTTCCCTGCATCCACCCGATCCAACCCCTTCACAATCTTATATGTTTCAATAAGATCGCCTCTCATTCTTCTGAACTCCAATGAGTAGAGTCCCAATCTACTCAACCTCTCCTCATATGTCCATCCCCTCATCCCCGGGATTAACCGAGTGAACCTTCTTTGTACTGACTCGAGAGCAAGTATGTCCTTTCTTAAGTATGGACACCAAAACTGTACGCAGTATTCCAGGTGCGGTCTCACCAATACCTTGTACAACTGAAGCAATACCTCCCTATTTTTATATTCTATCCCCCTAGCAATGAAAGCCAACATTCCATTGGCCTTCTTAATCACTTGCTGCACCTGCATACTAACCTTTTGAGTTTCGTGCACCAGGACCCCCAGATCCCTTTGTACTTCAGTACTTTCCAGTTTTTTGCCATTAAGATAATAACTTGCTCTACGATTTTTCCTGCCAAAGTGCATAACCTCGCACTTTCCAGTATTGTATTCCATCTGCCAAATCTCTGCCCACTTACTTAGCCTGTCTATGTCCCCTTGAAGGTTTTTTATGTCCTCCTCACTCACTAATTTCCCCCCCATCTTAGTATCATCTGCAAACTTTGATATGTTACACTCGGTCCCCTCCTCCAAATCGTTAATATAGATTGTAAAGAGTTGGGGACCCAGCACTGACCCCTGCGGAACACCACTAGTTACTGATTGCCAGTCTGAGAATGAACCATTTATCCCAACTCTCTGCCTTCTGTTAGATAGCCAATCCTCTATCCATGCCAGAATATTACCCCCAATCCCGTGATTTTTATCTTAAGCAATAATCTTTTGTGTGGCACCTTGTCAAATGCCTTTTGGAAGTCTAAATACACTACGTCCACTGGTTCCCCTTTATCCACCCTGTATGTTACTTCCTCAAAGAACTCCAGCAGATTTGTCAAACATGACTTCCCCTTTATAAAACCATGCTGACTTTGTCCTATTAAATTATGATTATCCAAATGTCCTGTTACTGTCTCCTTAATAATGGACTCCAAAATTTTACCTACCACAGATGTTAGGCTAACCGGTCTATAGTTTCCAGCCTTCTGTCTACTGCCCTTTTTAAATAAGGGTGTTACATTAGCAGTTTTCCAGTCTGCCGGGACCATTGCCGAGTCCAGGGAGTTTTGGAAAATTATTACCAATGCATCCACAATCCCTACCGCCACTTCCCTCAAGACCCTAGGATGTAAGCCATCAGGTCCAGGTGATTTATCCGCCTTGAGTCCCATTATTTTACCAAGTACCACTTCCTTAGTGATTTTGATCGTGTTTAGCTCCTCCCCCCCTTTAAGCCCCCTGTTTGTCCAGTGTTGGGATATTCTTAGTGTCTTCTACTGTAGAGACTGATACATCTCCATATTTCCCACCATTAATTTCCCGGTCTCATCCTCTAAGGGACCAACATTTACTTTAGCCACCCTTTTTCTTTTTATATAACTATAAAAACTCTTACTATCTGTTTTTATATTTTTTGCTAATTTACTTTCATATTCTATCTTCCCTTTCTTAATCAATCTTTTTGTTATTTTTTGCTGTCTTTTAAAGTTTTCCCAATCCTCTATCCTCCCACTAGATTTGGCTACCTTATATGCCCTTGTTTTTAGTCGAATACTATCCTTAATTTCTTTACTTAGCCACGGATGGCTGTCTTTTCTTTTACACCCTTTTCTTCTCAGTGGAATATATATTTTTTGGAAGTTGTAAAATAACTCCTTAAATGTACACCACTGATCATGTATCGTCTTACCCTTTAATCTATTTTCCCAATCCACTCTACTCAATTCCGCTCTCATAACTTCATAGTCTCCTTTATTCAAGCTTAGCATGCTTGTTTGAGATCCAACCTTCTCACCCTCTAATTCAATATGGAATTCAACCATGTTATGGTCACTCATTCCAAGGGGATCCTTTACTAGGACATTTTTAATTAATCCTGTCTCGTTACACAGGACCAGATCTAAGGTTGCCTGCCCCCTGGTCGGTTCAGTTACATACTGCTCAAGAAACCCATCCCTAATACACTCAATGAACTCATCCTCAAGGCAGCCCTGCCCAATTTGATTTGTCCAATTAATATGATAGTTAAAATCCCCCATAATTATAGATGTTCCCTTATTACAAGCCTCAACTATTTCCTGATTGATACTCCGTCCAACAGAGTTGCCACAGTTCGGAGGCCTATAGACTACGCCCACTAGTGTTTTTTTCCCCTTATTATTCCTTACCTCCACCCAAACTGTTTCATTGTCCTGATCTTTTGACCCAATATCATTTCTCTGTATTACAGTGATTCCTTCCTTTATTAACATAGCCACCCCACCTCCCCCTCCTTCCTGCCTGTCCTTCCTGATCGTTAAATAACCTGGTATGCTTAATTCCCAGGCATTGTCACCCTGCAGCCATGTTTCTGTAATGGCCACAAGATCATACCCATATGTAGTTATTTGTGCCATTAACTCATCTATTTTGTTACGAATGCTACGTGCATTCAGATAGAGAACTTTCAAAGATGTTTTGTGACACTTAGTTCCTGCTTTTGCCCTTTTTATTACTTTACCTTTTACTCCATACCTTCTGCCCCTTCCTGACACGCTCTGGTTTTTAATTTCCCCACTACTACCTAAGTCTATGACCTTCTCTGTTGTCATTTGTATTATTTGCACTCTAGGAACCTCCCCCTCACTAGTTAGTTTAAAGCCCTCTCTACAGCCCTAGTTATATGATCCGCCAGGACTCTAGTCCCAGCACTGGCCAAGTGAAGCCCGTCCCAATGGAACAGCTCCCTCCTGCCCCAGTACTGGTGCCAGTGTCCCAGGAAGCAAAACCCATTTCTCCTGTGCGCAAATTGGCTGCCGTGTTTCCCACATTACAACAGGGACTACATGTCAAAAAGTGCTTCATTGGCTGTAAATTGCTTTGGGACGTCCCAATGTTGTGAAAGGCGCTACAGAAATGCAAGTCTTTCAGGATTCTGCTGTTCCTGACATAGCCACCAGGAGGTGCGAGAGAGCCACCTGCAAAGTTGAAAAGGGAAGCTGAGATTTTTTTAAGTCTCTGTTTAGAGGGACAGTTTTGTTTTATTCCACTGAGCTGAATTAACAGCCAAGGGTTTATTTTTTTTTATTGTCTCGTAGTGCAGTTGGAAAAGGTGGGAGGGAGGGCAGAGTAAGAGGGAAATACAGGCAGAGGCAGGAAAGAGAGAGACTGAGACTGAGAGAGAAAGACTGAGACAGAGAGAGAGAGAGAGAGACTGACACAGGGAGAGAGAATCAGACACAATCATCGAAAGACACACTAATACAGATTAGGGAGGGAAGAGAGGCCGAGAGGGAGAACAGACCGAATACATGGGGATGGAATGAGGCAGAATCAGAGCAGAAATGGCTCTGTAGAGAAGTGGGTTGTGTGGGTTAATGAGCTACATCCTCCTGAACCAGGTGGAAGTAAAATATGCCGTTATTATTTACCAAAAGCAGAACAATTGTTTCCATTCTCGGTTAATTTTCAATCTACAGTATTAGGTGTAGGGGGGACCAATAAAAATCCAGGCAAATATACCGAACAAACACAGGCAAATATACCGAACAAACACAGGCAAATATACCGAACACACACAGGCAAATATACCGAACAAACACAGACAAATATACCGAACAAACACAGGCAAATATACCGAACACACACAGGCAAATATACCGAACAAACACAGGCAAATATACCGAACACACACAGGCAAATATACCGAACAAACACAGGCAAATATACCGAACAAACACAGGCAAATATACCAAACAAACACAGGCAAATATACTGAACAAACATAGGCAAATATACCAAACAAACACAGGCAAATATACTGAACAAACACAGGCAAATATACCGAACAAACACAGGCAAATATACTGAACAAACACAGGCAAATATACCGAACAAACACAGGCAAATATACTGAACAAACACAGGCAAATATACCGAACAAACACAGGCAAATATACCGAACACACACAGGCAAATATACCGAACAAACACAGGCAAATATACCGAACAAACACAGGCAAATATACCGAACAAACACAGGCAAATATACCGAACAAACACAGGCAAATATACCGAACAAACATAGGCAAATATACCGAACAAACACAGGCAAATATACCGAACAAACACAGGCGAATATACCGAACACACACAGGCGAATATACCGAACAAACACAGGCAAATATACCGAACACACACAGGCAAATATACCGAACAAACACAGGCAAATATACCAAACAAACACAGGCAAATATACCGAACAAACACAGGCAAATATACCAAACAAACACAGGCAAATATACCAAACAAACACAGGCAAATATACCGAACAAACACAGGCAAATATACCGAACAAACACAGGCAAATATACCGAACAAACACAGGCAAATATACTGAACAAACACAGGCAAATATACTGAACACACACAGGCAAATATACCGAACAAACACAGGCAAATATACCGAACAAACACAGGCAAATATACCGAACAAACACAGGCAAATATACCGAACAAACACAGGCAAATATGCCAAACAAACACAGGCAAATATACCGAACAAACACAGGCAAATATACCGAACACACACAGGCAAATATACCGAACACACACAGGCAAATATACCGAACACACACAGGCAAATATACCGAACAAACACAGGCAAATATACCGAACAAACACAGGCAAATATACCGAACAAACACAGGCAAATATACCGAACAAACACAGGCAAATATACCGAACAAACACAGGCAAATATACCGAACAAACACAGGCAAATATACCGAACACACACAGGCAAATATACCGAACAAACACAGGCAAATATACTGAACACACACAGGCAAATATACCGAACAAACACAGGCAAATATACTGAACACACACAGGCAAATATACCGAACAAACACAGGCAAATATACGGAACACACACAGGCAAATATACTGAACAAACACAGGCAAATATACTGAACACACACAGGCAAATATACCGAACAAACACAGGCAAATATACCGAACAAACACAGGCAAATATACTGAACACACACAGGCAAATATACCGAACAAACACAGGCAAATATACTGAACAAACACAGGCAAATATACTGAACACACACAGGCAAATATACCGAACAAACACAGGCAAATATACCGAACAAACACAGGCAAATATACCGAACAAATTGAGGCAAATATACGGAACAAACACAGGCAAATATACCGAACAAACACAGGCAAATATACCGAACACACACAGGCAAATATACTGAACAAACACAGGCAAATATACCGAACAAACACAGGCGAAAGAGCAGCATCTAACAGTTGCAAATTCTTTTTGTAGGGAGATTGACAGATTTGGGAATGAAATACGGATATGGAAAGCTGACGTTAAAGTGTGAAAAAAATGTGAGGAGGGAGTAAGGCTTTGTACGCAGGAAGCGCGTGGAGAAGTAACGCCTGATGTGCTGTAGGTGGGTGTTGAGGCGGTCTTCATAGAATCATCGAAAGTTACAGCACGGAAGGAGGCCATTCGGCCCATCGTGTCCGCGCCGGTCAACAAAGAGCTACCCAGCCTAATCCCACTTTCCAGCTCTTGGTCCATAGCCCTGTGGGTTACGGCATCCCAAGTGCACATCCAAGTACTTTTTAAATGTGATGAGGGTTTCTGCCTCTACCACCCTTTCAGGCAGTGAGTTCCAGACCCCCACCACCCTCTGGGTGAAAACAATTCCCCTCAACTCCCCTCTAATCCTTTGACCAATTACTTTAAATCTCTGTCCCCTGGTTATTGACCCTTCTGCTAAGGGAAATAGGTCCTTCCTCTCCACTCTATCTAGGCCCTCATAATTTTATACACCTCAATAAGGTCTCCCCTCAGCCTCCTCCGTTCCAAAGAAAACAAACCCAGCCTATCCAGTCTTTCCTCATAGCTAAAATTCCCCAGCCCAGGCAACATCCTTGTAAATCTCCTCTGCACCCCCTCTAGTGCAATCACATCGTTCCTGTAATGTGGTGACCAGAACTGCACGCAGTACTCTAGCTGTGGCCTAACTAGTGTTTTATACAGTTCAAGCATATCCTCCCTGCTCTTGCCTTTATTAGCTGAGGCATAGAATACAAGTATTCTGTATGCCTTCTTAACCACCTTATCTACCTGGCCTGCTACCTTCAGGGATCTGTGGACATGCACTCCAAGCTCCCTCTGTTCCTCTACACTTCTCAGTGTCCTACCATTTATTGTGTATTCCCTTGCCTTGTTAGCCCTCCCCAGATGCATTACCTCACACTTCTCCGTAGTGAATTCCATTTGCCACTGTTCTGCCCACCTGACCAGTCCATTGATATCTTCCCTTCGACCATTACCGTTTTCTTCCTGCCACTGAGCTGATTTCGGATCCAACTTGTCACTTTCCCTTGGATCCCATGGGCTTTTAACTTCATGACCAGTCTGCCATGCGGGCCCTTATCAAAAGCCTTGCTAAGGTCCACATAGACTACATCAAACGCACTACCCTCATCGACCCTCCTTGTTACCTCCTCAAAAAATTCAATCAAGTTAGTCAGACACGACCTTCCCTTAACAAATCCATGCTGACTGTCCTTGATTAATCCGTGACTTTCTAAGTGAAGATTTATCCTGTCCCTCAGAATTTTTTCCAATAATTTTCTCACCACCGAGGTGAGGCTGACTGGCCTGTAATTACTCGGTCTATCCCTTTCTCCCTTTTTAAACAATGGTGCAATGTTAGCAGTCCTCCGGCACCATGCCTGCAGCCAGAGAGGATTGGAAAATGATGGTCAGAGCCTCTGCTATTTCCTCCCTTTCTTCTCCTAAAAGCCTGGGATACATTTCATCCGGGCCTGGCAATTTATCTACTTTCAAAGATGCTAAACCTCTTAATACTTCTTCTCTCACTATGCTTATCCAATCTAATATTTCACACTCTCCCTCCTTAACTACAATGTCTGCATCGTCCCTCTCTTCTGTGAAGAAAGGCGCAAAGTATTCATTAAGAAAGTATACATACCCACGCCTCCTGCCTCCACACACAGGTTACCTATTTGGTCTCTAATAGACTTTCTTTAGTTATCCTCTTGCTCTTTATGTATTTATAAAACATCTTTGGGTTTTCCTTGCCAATATGTTTTCATGCCCTCTCTTGACTTTCCTAATTTCCTTTTTAATTCCACTTGAATTCCATTTGCCGCTGTTCTGCCCACCTGACCAGTCCATTGATATCTTCCTGCAGTCTGCAGCTTTCTTCTTCATTATCAACCACACGGCCGATTTTAGTATCATCTGCAAACTTCTTAATCATGCCTTTACATTGAAGTCTAAATAAAGTACTGCAATCATTCATATATACCACAAAAAGCAAGGGACCCAGTACTGAGCCCTGCAGAACCCCCCTGGAAACCGCCTTCCAGTCACAAAAACACCGTCTCTACTCCTCTCGGCTTTCTGCAGTACTGACTCCTCGCTATCTTCAGATATGAAAGTTCAAGATTTCATCGAATGAGGTAAGTGGGATAAACCTGAAAGCAGTGACCTGTTGCAAAATTCACAACACAACTCTGAGCAGAAGGCAGGAGAGGGAAAGCCTTGAGCATTTAATAAGCTATTGTGCAGATCCCTCCCTCTTTTTTGTTTCTATTTGAAAGACAGGGCGACTGTGATAGCCGAGCTCCGGGCAGGCTGGCCCTCTGCTGACACAGCTCGGACCGAGTCCCTCCTGGCCACAGATACAGAGCCTGTTAGACAAGAGACATCAGCTGCAGGAGATGAATTATTAATCGAGAGAAGACAGCGACCAGGGTTTAGCTGTTCTGCTCTCCCAGGGGTGTCAGCCTGTCCGTCCCCTGTGATGGGTACAAGATGTGCTCCTGAATCGTTCCGGCCGATCTTGCAGCGAGGGCCTCAAACAAGCGATCGGCCGCTTATTTTCAAACACAAAGAGCCAAACGCCAGTTTCAGGCCTCGGAACTGCACCAAGATATTTTTTTACATTTCCAATATGGTGGGCGGTGCACTTCCGGCTGGGAATGTGCGCTTGCTTCCTGCCCGCCATATTGGGGCTTTCATATAGAAAGACTCGCATTTCTATAGCGCCTTTCACGGCCTCAGGAAGTCCCAAAGCGCTTTACAGCCAATGAAGTACTTTTTGAAGTGGAGTCACTATTGTAATGTAGGAAACGCAGCAGCCAATTTGCGCATAGCAAGCTCCCACAAACAGCAATGTGATAATGGCCAGATCATCTGTTTTTAGTGATGTTGGTTGAGGGATAAATATTGGCCCCAGGACACCGGGGAGAACTCCCCTGCTCTTCGAAATAGTGGCCGTGGGATCTTTTACATCCACCTGAGAGAGCAGACGGGGCCTCGGTTTAACGTCTCATCCGAAAGACGGCACCTCCGACAGTGCGGCGCTCCCTCAGTACAGCCCTCCGACAGTGCAGCACTCCCTCAGCACCGCCCCTCCGACAGTGCAGCGCTCCCTCAGTACTGCCCCTCCAACAGTGTGGTGCTCCCTCAGTACTGCCCCTCCGACAGTGCGGCGCTCCCTCAGTACTGCCCCTCTGACAGTGCGGCGCTCCCTCAGTACTGCCCCTCCGACAGTACGGCACTCCCTCAGTACTGCCCCTCCGACAGTGCGGCACTCCCTCAGTACTGCCCCTCCGACAGTGCGGCGCTTCCTCAGTACTGACCCTCCGACAGTGCGGCGCTCCCTCAGTACTGCCCCTCCGACAGTGCGGCGCTCCCTCAGTACTGCCCCTCCGACAGTGCGGTGCTCCCTCAGTACTGCCCCTCTGACAGTGCGGCGCTCCCTCAGTACTGCCCCTCCGACAGTGCGGTGCTCCCACAGTACTGCCCCTCTGACAGTGCGGCGCTCCCTCAGTACTGCCCCTCTGACAGTGCGGCGCTCCCTCAGTACTGCCCCTCTGACAGTGCGGCGCTCCCTCAGTACTGCCCCTCCGGCAGTGCGGCGCTCCCACAGTACTGCCCCTCTGACAGTGCGGCGCTCCCTCAGTACTGCCCCTCCGACAGTGCGGCGCTCCCACAGTACTGCCCCTCTGACAGTGCGGTGCTCCCTCAGTACTGCCCCTCCGACAGTGCGGCGCTCCCTCAGTACTGCCCCTCCGACAGTGCGGCGCTCCCTCAGTACTGCCCCTCTGACAGTGCGGCACTCCCTCAGCACTGCACTGGGAGTGTCAGCCTGGATTTTTGTGCTCAAGTGTCTGGAGTGGGACTATGAACCCACAACCTTCTGACTCAGAGGGTGAGAGAGAGTGCTGCCCACTGAGCCACGGCAGAAATAACACTGGCACGGTGCGGCCGAATGTAGAGGCCATTATCTTCACAGATGTTTTGAGGCGACGCAGCCCTCGTTAAATCCAAGCTGTTTTACTCCAACTTTATTTGGCAATTGGACCTAGTTTCAGTGAGTAACTGTCTGTAATCTAGCGGCGCAGCCTCTGGGGAGCAGTGACCACATCGCGATTACACTTAAATAGATTATTATCTGCAAGGACGGAGACCGATTATTATTATATATATATATGAAACTTTAAAAAAAACTTCAAAGCTATGAGGGAAAAGCTAAGCAGGAACCACGGTTGAGGGCAAATGAAACCCTTCAAATTATAATGTTGTCTACACAGGATATATACACACCCAATAAAATACATGGAGCTAATAAGGGGTCCGCAAGACCGACGAATAGGGCAATTAAACAGAATCGAGGAAGGTTGTACAAAGACTTCAAGGAAATAGGAGGCAGAGGATTTTTGGGAAGAGTTGAGAAATTCTCTGAAGTAGTTTCCAAGATAATTCCTAACCACACAAAGGACTAATCAGATGAGGGTAGCACATGTGGTTAAAAATATTCCGAAATTAAAGGGACTTAAGGGTGCAATTACTCTCCAGCTGTCCCGAGTGCTGTGTTTTTTCCAGCTCGCCCCTCGCTCATTTCTACTGCCTGCCTCTGTGGTATTAGATGGTCATTCAAACCGCGGTTTGATGCTATGTCAAGCCGTGGCCCAGTGGGTATCTCTCTCTCGCCTCTGAGTCAGAAGGTTGTGGGTTCAAGTCCCACTCCAGAGACTTGAGCACAAAATCTAGGCGGACACTTCAGTGCAGTACTGAGGGAGCGCCGCACTGTCGGAGGGGCAGTACTGAGGGAGCGCCGCACTGTCAGAGGGGCAGTACTGAGGGAGCGCCGCACTGTCGGAGGGGCAGTACTGAGGGAGCGCCGCATTGTCAGAGGGGCAGTACTGAGGGAGCGCCGCACTGTCGGAGGGGCAGTACTGAGGGAGCGCCGCACTGTCGGAGGGGCAGTGCTGAGGGAGCGCCGCACTGTCGGAGGGGCAGTACTGAGGGAGTGTCGGAGGGGCAGTACTGAGGGAGCGCCGCACTGTCGGAGGGGCAGTACTGAGGGAGCACTGCACTGTCAGAGGGGCAGTACTGAGGGAGCACCGCACTGTCAGAGGGGCAGTACTGAGGGAGCGCTGCACTGTTGGAGGGGCAGTACTGAGGGAGCGCCGCACTGTCAGAGGGGCAGTACTGAGGGAGCGCCGCACTGTCGGAGGGGCAGTACTGAGGGAGCGCCGCACTGTCGCAGGGGCAGTACTGAGGGAGCGCCGCACTGTCGGAGGGGCAGTACTGAGGGAGAGCCGCACTGTCGGAGGGGCAGTACTGAGGGAGCGCTGCACTGTCGGAGGGTCAGTGCTGAGGGAGCGCCGCACTGTCCAAGGGGCAGTACTGAGGGAGCGCCACACTGTCAGAGGGGCAGTACTGAGGGAGCGCCGCACTGTCGGAGGGGCAGTACTGAGGGAGCACTGCACTGTCGGAGGGGCAGTACTGAGGGAGTGCCGCACTGTTGGAGGGGCAGTACTGAGGGAGCGCTGCACTGTCGGAGGGGCAGTACTGAGGGAGCGCTGCACTGTCGGAGTCGCAGTACTGAGGGAGTGCTGCACTGTCAGGGGGGCAGTACTGAAGAAGCACCGCACTGTCGGAGGGGCAGTACTGAGGGAGCGCCGCACTGTTGGAGGGGCAGTACTGAGGGAGCGCTGCACTGTCAGAGGGACAGTACTGAGGGAGTGCCGCACTGTCGGAGGGGCAGTACTGAGGGAGCGCCGCACTGTCAGAGGGGCAGTACTGAGGGAGTGCCGCACTGTTGGAGGGGCAGTACTGAGGGAGCGCTGCACTGTCGGAGGGGCAGTACTGAGGGAGCGCTGCACTGTCGGAGGGGCAGTACTGAGGGAGTGCCACACTGTCGGAGGGGCAGTACTGAGGGAGTGCTGCACTGTCGGAGGGGCAGTACTGAGGGAGCGCCGCACTGTCGGAGGGGCAGTACTGAGGGAGCGCTGCACTGTCGGAGGGGCAGTACTGAGGGAGTGCTGCACTGTCGGAGGGGCAGTACTGAGGGAGCGCTGCACTGTCGGAGGGACAGTACTGAGGGAGTGCTGCACTGTCGGAGATGTCGTCTTTCGGATGAGACGTTAAACCGAAGTTCCGTCTGCTCTCTCAGGTGGATGTGAAAGATCCCATGACACTACTTCGAAGAAGAGCAGGGGGGAGTTCTCCCCAATGTCCTGGGGCCAATATTTATCCCTCAATCAACATCACTAGAACGATGCATCATATGAAGAAGGAACTTGCATTGATAGAGCACGTCCTCTTCAGGATGTCCCTCAAAACAAGGTCTAGAGGGCTGATTTCCCCAATCGAGTACTCACTCGCATGGACCAGTTTGAAGGGGCATGAGGTCAGGAACTGGAAGCAATTACCCGATCGGGGAATAAACCCTACAGTCAATCACTTCTGAGGTGCAGCCCCTGTTAGGTTTAGTTCTCTGAATGGCCTTGTGTTTCCTGAGGGAGTTCACACAGTGTATATCCGGAGACCCCAATGGCAATGATCCCTTAAGCAGCTCGAACATTCTACCCACTCTCTTACTACTGAGCTGGGTAAATACCTAGCAATATACAACCAGGTCAGATATTTTAGACTCTAAGGGAATCGAGGGATATGGAGATCGGCTGGGTAAGTGGAGTTCCTGTAGAAGATCAGCCATGATCTCATTGAATGGCGGAGCAGGTTCGAGGGGCCGAATGGCTGACTCCTGCTGCTAATTCTTACGTAAAGAGCTGTAATAGAAAGAAAGACTCGCATTTCTATAGCGCCTTTCACGGCCTCAGGATGTCCCAAAGCGCTTTACAGCCAATGAAGTACTTTTTGTTGTAATGTGGGAAACGCGGCAGCCAATTTGTGCACAGCAAGCTCCCACAAACAGCGATGTGATGATGACCAGATCATCTGTTTTTGTGATTTTGATTGAATGATAAATATTGGCCCAGGGCACCAGGGAGAACAGCCCTGCTCATTTTCAAAATATTGGCCGTGGGATCTTTTACGTCCACTGGAGAGAGCAGACCAGGGCCTCAGGTTAACGTCTCATCCGAAAGATGGCACCTCCGACAGTGCAGCACTCCCTCAGTACTGCCCCTCCGACAGTGCAGCACTCCCTCAGTACTGCCCCTCCGACAGTGCAGCACTCCCTCAGTACTGCCCCTCCGACAGTGCAGCACTCCCTCAGTACTGCCCCTCCGACAGTGCGGCGCTCCCTCAGTACTGCCCCTCCGACAGTGCGGCGCTCCCTCAGTACTGCCCCTCCGACAGTGCGGCACTCACTCAGTACTGACCCTCCGACAGTGCAGTGCTCCCTCAGTACTGCCCCTCCGACAGTGCAGCACTCCCTCAGTACTACCCCTCTGACAGTGCAGCACTCCCTCAGTACTACCCCTCTGACAGTGCGGCACTCACTCAGTACTACCCCTCCGACAGTGCGACGCTCCCTCAGTACTAACCCTCCGAAAGTGCAGTGCTCCCTCAGTACTGACCCTCCGACAGTGCAGTGCTCCCTCAGTACTGCCCCTCCGACAATGCGGCACTCACTCAGTACTACCCCTCCGACAGTGCGGCGCTCCCTCAGTACTGCCCCTCCGACAGTGCGGCACTCCCTCAGTACTGCCCCTCTGAAAGTGTGGCGCTCCCTCAGTATTGATCCTCCGACAGTGCAGCGCTCCCTCAGTACTATCCCCCCAACAGTGCGGCGCTCCCTCAGTATTGATTCTCCGACAGTGCAGCACTCTCTCAGTGCTACCCCTCCGACACTGCGGCACTCACTCAGTACTGCCTCTCCGACACTGCGGCACTCACTCAGTACTGCCTCCCCGACAGTGCGGCGCTCCCTCAGTACTGCCCCTCCGACAGTGTGGCACTCCCTCAGTACTGCCCCTCCGACAGTGCAGCACTCCCTCAATACTGCCCCTCCGACAGTGCAGCACTCCCTCAGTACTGCCCCTCCGACAGTGCAGCACTCCCTCCGTACTGCCCCTCCGACAGTGCGGCGCTCCCTCAGTACTGCCCCTCCGACACTCCCGCAGTACTGCCCCTCCGACAGTGCAGCATTCCCTCAGTACTGCCCCTCCGACAGTGCAGCACTCACTCAGTACTGCCCCTCCGACAGTGCGGCGCTCCCTCAGTACTGCCCCTCCGACAGTGCAGCGCTCCCTCAGTACTGACCCTCCGACAGTGCAGTGCTCCCTCAGTACTGCCCCTCCGACAATGCGGCGCTCCCTCAGTACTGCCCCTCCGACAGTGCAGTGCTCCCTCAGTACTGCCCCTCCGACAGTGCGGCGCTCCCTCAGTACTGCCCCTCCGACAGTGCGGCACTCACTCAGTACTACGCCTCCGACAGTGCGGCGCTCCCTCAGTACTGCCCCCCCGACACTGTGGCGCTCCCTCAGTACTGCCCCTCCGACAGTGCGGCACTCACTCAGTACTACCCCTCCGACAGTGTGGCACTCGCTCAGTACTGCCTCTCCGACAGTGCGGCGCTCCCTCAGTACTGCCCCCCCGACACTGTGGCGCTCCCTCAGTACTACCCCTCCGACAGTGCGGCGCTCCCTCAGTACTACCCCTCCGACAGTGCGGCGCTCCCTCAGTACTGCCCCTCCGACAGTGCAGGGCTCCCTCAGTACTGCCCCTCCGACAGTGCAGGGCTCCCTCAGTACTACCCCTCCGACAGTGCGGCACTCCCTCAGTACTACCCCTCCGACAGTGCGGCACTCCCTCAGTACTACCCCTCCGACAGTGCGGCGCTCCCTCAGTACTGCCCCTCTGAAAGTGCGGCGCTCCCTCAGTATTGATCCTCCGACAGTGCAGCGCTCCCTCAGTACTACCCCCCCGACAGTGCGGCGCTCCCTCAGTATTGATTCTCCGACAGTGCAGAACTCCCTCAGTACTACCCCTCCGACAGTGCGGCACTCACTCAGTGCTACCCCTCCGACACTGCGGCACTCACTCAGTACTGCCTCTCCGACAGTGCGGCGCTCCCTCAGTACTGCCACTCCGACAGTGCGGCGCTCCCTCAGTACTGCCCCTCCGACAGTGCGGCACTCCCTCAGCACTGCCCCTCCGACAGTGCAGCACTCCCTCAATACTGCCCCTCCGACAGTGCAGCACTCCCTCAGTACTGCCCCTCCGACAGTGCAGTGATCCCTCAGTACTGCCCCTCCGACAGTGCAGCACTCCCTCCGTACTGCCCCTCCGACAGTGCGGCGCTCCCTCAGTACTGCCCCTCCGACAGTGCGGCGCTCCCTCAGTACTGCCCCTCCGACACTCCCGCAGTACTGCCCCTCCGACAGTGCAGCACTCCCTCAGTACTGCCCCTCCGACAGTGCAGCACTCCCTCAGTACTGCCCCTCCGACAGTGCAGTGATCCCTCAGTACTGCCCCTCCGACAGTGCAGCACTCCCTCCGTACTGCCCCTCCGACAGTGCGGCGCTCCCTCAGTACTGCCCCTCCGACACTCCCGCAGTACTGCCCCTCCGACAGTGCAGCATTCCCTCAGTACTGCCCCTCCGACAGTGCAGCACTCCCTCAGTACTACCCCTCTGACAGTGTGGCAGTCACTCAGTACTACCCCTCCGACAGTGCGGCACTCACTCAGTACTACCCCTCCGACAGTGCGGCGCTCCCTCAGTACTGACCCTCCGACAGTGCAGTGCTCCCTCAGTACTGACCCTCCGACAGTGCGGCGCTCCCTCAGTACTGACCCTCCGACAGTGCAGCGCTCCCTCAGTACTGCCCCTCCGACAATGCGGCACTCCCTCAGTACTACGCCTCCGACAGTGCGGCGCTCCCTCAGTACTGCCCCCCCGACACTGTGGCGCTCCCTCAGTACTGCCCCTCCGACAGTGCGGCGCTCCCTCAGTACTGCCGCTCCGACAGTGCGGCACTCCCCCAGTACTGCCCCTCCGACAGTGTGGCGCTCCCTCAGTACTGCACTGGGAGCGTCAGTCTGGATTTTTGTGTTCAAGTCCCTGGAATGGGACTTGAACCCACAACCTCCTGACTCCGAGGCGAGAGTGCTGCCCGCTGACAGTATTCATTCATTAACTTAGCTGTGATTAAACTGAAGTATTTTGGGATGAAACGCACACAACAATAAAGCCCTCGTCGATCACGTGTATCATAAATATCGAAGACCAATAGCTTTGTTTTTGCAGTAACACCAACCAGGAAATGAGTTGGCGATAAGTGTGTTTACAACATATTGATGGAATTAGTGGGGTTACTGGAGGCTGACAGGGATTGTGGTTACTCAAACTGCTTCACCATTTTTGGTATTCTGTTCTGAAAGTATTTTTCCTTTCATGAGCGTCCAGCACTGCGAGCAACTGTTTATACTGGAAGAGATAATCTGTGAAAAGAAACAGAGGCTGGAGGCTCCAAGTAGCTGTTTGGTGTTAAAATGACATCAAACCAGGTAGAGATTTGTTTTAATTACTCCAGGCCTGATCTCCAGTGACAAATAGGAGATAAAATGGTCAGGGCTCCCGACGATCCCAACAACAAACCTGCTCACAATGTCGTCTTTTACACAGATTTTGTTTCGGAGATCCTGGGAGTATAAAAACAAAGACTTGTATTTCTATAGCGCCTTTCACCTCCTCAGGACGTCCCAAAGCACTTTCCAGCCAATGAAGTACTTTTTGAAGTGTAGTCACTGTTGTAATGTAGGAAATGCGGCAGCCAATCTGCGCACAGCAAGCTCCCACAAACAGCAATGTGATAATGACCAGGTCATCTGTTTTAGTGATGCTGGTTGAGGGATAAATATTGGCCCCAGGACACCGGGGAGAACTCCCCCCTGCTCTTCTTCGAAATAATTGTTTTGGGATCTTTTACATCCACCTGAGAGAGCAGACGGGGACTGGGTGTAACGTCTCATCTGAAAAACAGCCCCTCCGACAGTGCGGCGCTCCCTCAGTACTGCCCCTCCGACAGTGCAGCGCTCCCTCAGTACTGCCCCTCCGACAGTGCGGCGCTCCCTCAGTACTGCCCCTTCGACAGTGCAGAGCTCCCTCAGTACTGTCCCTCCGACAGTGCGGTGCTCCCTCAGTACTGTCCCTCCGACAGTGCGGCACTCCCTCAGTACTGCCCCTTCGACAGTGCAGAGCTCCCTCAGTACTGCCCCTCCGACAGTGCAGCGCTCCCTCAGTACTGTCCCTCCCACAGTGTGGCACTCCCTCAGTATTGCCCCTCCGACAGTGCGGCGCTCCCTCAGTACTGCCCCTCCGACAGTGCAGCGCTCCCTCAGTACTGCCCCTCCGACAGTGCGGCGTTCCCTCAGTACTGCCCCTCCGACAGTGCGGCGCTCCTTCAGTACTGCACTGGGAGTGTCAGCCTGGATTTTTGTGCTGAATCTCTGGAGTGGGTTTCGAACCCACAACCTTCAACAACAATCAGTGAACTCAGCACAGATTCAACAAAATTTTAGAAAATATTATTTGGTGACTGTGCGATTGACACATTCCACATTTGAAAGGCCAATTTTTCTCTCAGCCGTGTAAAGGGACGACTATTTTGTTAAGTGAGTGTAACACACATTTTAGGGCTTGCTTCTCGTCTGCACTAAACACACTCGAGGTACGAAGATTAATGAGACGCAATTTAATCTCAACAAAGCAAAGTCTGTTAATAATTTTCCCTCATGATTCTGTTGATTACTAACGCATTCTCTGACTGTTATTCTGACCGAGAAGAAAATGATCCTACTCGGGTGTCTTAAAGAGAAAGCTAACCGTGTGCGTAAGTGCTATAACGGAGAGGCTTTCCCCCAAACACCACTTTCGTGGGGCGATTGGAGGTAGAATTTGTATACACGTTCTGCCAAATTAAATGTCTTACTCCCGGAGTTCTAACTCCCAGACTCCGCCAGCTCTTCACAACTGATCCGATTTCACATGCCGGCCAACTCCAAGTCCTGGGGACAGCTCGTCAGTCTCCTGTCTGGGCAAATTCCCACCCCCTCTGGCAGCCCAGCTCACACACCCATGTATCGGTTCTTCCCTGGTCTCCCGAGTGCACAGTGCGGGGAGAGGCCGAAGGAGGATTTGGCCATGCGTTTATCGTCTTAAATAACTTTTGAAAGTTCCAGATGACTGCATCAGTTCCCACGCCATAATTTTCTGGGCTCTCATATATGTGAATTCCACTGAATCTGATGTTGATTGCACATACTCCAGGAAGCTCGACACCATCCAGGACAAAGCAGCCCGCTTGATTGGCACCCCATCCACCACCTTATACATTCACTCCCTCCACCACCGGTGCACCGTGGCTGCAGTGTGTACCATCTACAAGATGCACTCATAGTGTCATAGAGTCATACAGCACAGAAAGAGGCCCTGCGGCCCATCGCATCCGCGCCGGCCATCAAGCCATGTCTAATCTAAACCTCTAAACCTCCTGCCCCTTACCTTGAATCTATTCCCCCTTGTTATTGACCCCTCTACTAAGGGGAAAAGTTCCTTTCTATCTACCCTATCTATGCCCCTCATAATTTTGTATACCTCAATCAGGTCCCCCCTCAGCCTTCTCTGCCCCAAGGAAAGCAACCCCAGCCTGTCCAGTCTCTCTTCATAGCTGAAGCGCTCCAGCCCAGGTAACATCCTGGTAAATCTCCTCTGCACCCTCTCCAAAGCAATCACATCCTTCCTATAGTGTGGCGACCAGAACTGCACACAGCACTCCAGCTGTAGCCTTACCAGCGTTTTGTACAGCTCCATCATAACCTCCCTGCTCTTATATTCTATGCCTCGGCTAATGAAGGCAAGTATCCCATATGCCTTTTTAACCACCTTATCCACCTGTTCTGCTGCCTCTGATCCTCTGTCTTTCCTAGGGTCTTACCATTCATTGTGTATTCCCTTGCCTTGTTAGTCCGTCCAAAATGCATCACCTCACACTTTTCAGGGTTAAATTCCATTTGCCACTGTTCCGCCCATCTGACCAACCCATCTATATCGTCCTGTAGCCTGAGGCTTCCCGCCTCGCTATTTACCACCCCACCAATTTTCGTGTCATCTGCGAACTTACTGATCATACCTTTCACATTCACATCCAAATCATTAATGTAGACCACAAACAGCAAGGGACCCAGCACCGATCCCTGCAGTACCCCACTGGACACAGGCATCCAGTCACAAAAACAACCTTCCACCATCACCCTCTGCCTTCTGCCACTAAGCCAGTTTTGGATCCAATGTGCCAAGGCACCCTGGATCCCATGGGCTCGTACCTTCCTGACCAGTCTCCTATGCGGGACTTTATCAAAAGCCTTACTGAAATCCATGTAAACCACATCCACTGCACTACCCTCATCCACACACCTAGTCACCCCCTCGAAAAATTCAATCAAATTGGTCAGACATGATCTTCCCTTGACAAAGCCATGCTGGCTATCCCTAATTAATCCCTGCCTCTCCAAGTGGAGACCAATTCTGTCCCTCAGAATTTTTTCCAATAATTTCCCTACCACTGATGTTAGGCTCACTGGCCTGTAATTCCCCGGTTTATCCCTACTACCCTTCTTGAATAATGGTACTACGTTAGCTGCTCTCCAGTCCTCTGGCACATCCCCTGTGGCCAGAGAGGTTCTGAAAATTTGTGTCAGAGCCCCTGCAATCTCCTCCTTTGCCTCACAGAGCAGCCTGGGATACATCTCGTCCGGGCCTGGGGATTTATCCACTTTTAAGCCTGCTAAAACCGCTAGTACCTCCTCCCTCTCAATGCTAATATGTTCAAGTATATCACAGTCCCCCTGCCCGATTTCTATGTCCACATCGTCCTTCTCCATAGTGAACACAGATGCAAAAAATTCATTTAAAACCCCACCTACATCCTCTGGCTCTACACACAGTTTGCCACTTTGGTCCCTAATGGGCCCAACTCTTTCCCTAGTTATCCTCTTGCCCTTAATATACTTACAAAACACCTTAGGATTTTCCTTTATTTTGCTCGCCAGTGTTATTTCATGGCCCCTCCTCGCTCTCCTAATTTCTTTTTTAAGTATCCCCCTGCACTTTTTATACTCCTCTAGGGCTTCCTCTGTCTTTAGTCCTTTGTATCTGCCGAAAGCCCCCCTTTTTTTCCTAATCCATTCTCGTATATCCCTTGACATCCAGGATTCCCTGGGCTTGTTGGTCCTACCCTTGACCTTTACGGGAACATGTTGCCATTGCACTCTCTCAATTTCCTTTCTGAAAGACTCCCATTGCTCCGATGTGGATTTTCCTTCAAGTAGCTGATCCCAGTCCACATTGGCCAGATCCTGCCTTATCATATTAAAATCGGCCTTCCCCCAATTTAGAACCTTTATTTCCGGTCCATCCTTGTCCTTTTCCATGACTACCTTAAATCTCACCGAATTATGGCCACTGTCACCAAAGTGCTCACCTACTAACGCTTCTACCACTTGCCCGGCCACATTCCCTAGAATTAGGTCCAGTACCGCCCCCTCTCTTGTAGGACTTTCTACATGCTGGCTCAAAAAGCTCTCCTGGATGCACTTTAAGAATTCTGCACCCTCTAAGCTTTTCACACTCTGACTATCCCAGTTAATATTGGGGAAGTTGAAATCCCCCACTATAATTACCCTATTATTTGCACACTTCTCTGAGATTTGCCTACATATCTGTTCCTCTATCTCCCCCTGGCTGTTTGGGGGCCTATAGTACACTCCCAGTAAAGTGCTAGCCCCCTTTTTGTTTTTAAGTTCAACCCATATGGCCTCATTAGAGGAACCTGTTAATATATCATCCCTCCTTACAGCAGTAATTGTCTCCTTAATTAATATTGCGACACCCCCTCCTCTTTTACCCCCCCCCCTGTCTCGCCTGAAGATTCTATGCCCCGGAATATTGAGCTGCCAGTCTTGCCCCTCCCTCAACCATGTCTCCGTGATAGCAACAATATCATACTCCCATGTGTTCATCAACAACTTCAGTTCATCCACCTTATTCGTAAGACTCCTTGCATTAAAATAAATGCCATCCAGCCTCACAGCCTTGCCCTACTCCCTTGTGCCATTACATATTTGCTCTGCCTTCCAGTCTGACTTATTATTTCTTCGATATTTGGCTGTACATCACCCCCTATTATAGCTCCACTCTGTATCCCATCCCCCTGCCAAGTTAGTTTAAACCCCCCCGAACAGTGCTAGCAAACCTCCCCGCAAGGATATTTGTCCCGTTCTGGTTCAGGTGCAACCCGTCCGACTTGTACAAGTCCCACCTTCCCCAGAAGCAGGCCCAGTGATCCAGGAAACTAAAGCCCTCCCTCCTGCACCAACTCTTAAGCCACGCATTCATCTGCTCTATCCTCCTATTCCTATACTCACTAGCACGTGGCATCGGGAGTAATCCAGAGATTATAACTGCAGCAACTCGCCAAGGCTTCTTCGGCAGCACCTCCCAAACCTGCGACCTCTTCCACCTAGAAGGACAAGGGCAGCAGGCGCATGGGAACACCACCACCTCCAAGTTCCCCTCCAAGTCACGCACCAACCGACTTGGAAATATATCAGCCGATCCTTCATCGTCGCTGGGTCAAAATCCTGGAACTCACTCCCTAACAGCACTGTGGGAGTACCTTCACCACACGGACTGCAGCGGTTCAAGAAGGCGGCTCACCACCACCTTCTCAAGGGGCAATTAGGGATGGGCAATAAATGCTGGCATTGCCAGCGACGCCTACATCCCATAAACAAATAGAGAAAAAAGACCATCTACATCCACCCCATCATACTTCCAAGAAAAGTGATCTCTGTGAAATGTCTCCTTCTCTCTCAATATTAATTAAGTGAAACTCCAGAGTGTCTGTCCAACGTTACAACCACCACTGTTCAACTCTGACTAACCCCATCCTCAGACGACCATTCCATAAGAACATAAGAGAGTTCCCCAGGCCGGCCTCCCACCTCCCACCCTCTGTAACTTCAGCTCATCCAAAACTCTGCTGCCCCGTGTCCTAACTCGCACCCAGTCCCGTTCACCCATCACCCCCTGGGCTCACTGCCCCGTGTCCTAACTCGCACCCAGTCCCGTTCACCCATCACCCCCTGTGCTCACTGCCTCGTGTCCTAACTCGCACCCAGTCCCGTTCACCCATCACCCCCTGTGCTCACTGCCCCGTGTCCTAACTCGCACCCAGTCCCGTTCACCCATCACCCCCTGTGCTCACTGCCCCGTGTCCTAACTCACACCGAGTCCCGTTCACCCATCACCCACTGTGCTCACTGCCCCGTGTCCTAACTCACACCCAGTCCCGTTCACCCATCACCCCCTGTGCTCACTGCCCCGTGTCCTAACTCACACCCAGTCCCGTTCACCCATCACCCCCTGTGCTCACTGCCCCGTGTCCTAACTCGCACCGAGTCCCGTTCACCCATCACCCCCTGTGCTCACTGCCCCGTGTCCTAACTCACACCCAGTCCCGTTCACCCATCACCCCCTGTGCTCACTGCCCCGTGTCCTAACTCACACCGAGTCCCGTTCACCCATCACCCCCTGTGCTCACTGCCCCGTGTCCTAACTCACACCCAGTCCCGTTCACCCATCACCCCCTGTGCTCACTGCCCCGTGTCCTAACTCACACCCAGTCCCGTTCACCCATCACCCCCTGTGCTCACTGCCCCATGTCCTAACTCACACCCAGTCCCGTTCACCCATTACCCCTGTGCTCACTGCCCCGTGTCCTAACTCACACCCAGTCCCGTTCACCCATCACCCCCTGTGCTCACTGCCCCGTGTCCTAACTCACACCCAGTCCCGTTCACCCATCACCCCCTGTGCTCACTGCCCCGTGTCCTAACTCACACCCAGTCCCGTTCACCCATCGCCCCCTGTGCTCACTGCCCCGTGTCCTAACTCACACCGAGTCCCGTTCACCCATCACCCCCTGTGCTCACTGCCCCGTGTCCTAACTCACACCCAGTCCCGTTCACCCATCACCCCCTGTGCTCACTGCCCCGTGTCCTAACTCGCACCGAGTCCCGTTCACCCATCACCCCCTGTGCTCACTGCCCCGTGTCCTAACTCACACCCAGTCCCGTTCACCCATCACCCCCTGTGCTCACTGCCCCGTGTCCTAACTCACACCCAGTCCCTTTCACCCATCACCCCCTGTGCTCACTGCCCCGTGTCCTAACTCACACCCAGTCCCATTCACCCATCAGCCCCTGTGCTCACTGCCCCGTGTCCTAACTCACACCCAGTCCCGTTCACCCATCACCCCCTGTGCTCACTGCCCCGTGTCCTAACCCACACCCAGTCCCGTTCACCCATTACCCCTGTGCTCACTGCCCCGTGTCCTAACTCACACCCAGTCCCGTTCACCCATCACCCCCTGTGCTCACTGCCCCGTGTCCTAACTCACACCCAGTCCCGTTCACCCATCACCCCCTGTGCTCACTTCCCTGTGTCCTAACTCACACCCAGTCCCGTTCACCCATCACCCCCTGTGCTCACTGCCCCGTGTCCTAACTCACACCCAGTCCCGTTCACCCATCACCCCCTGTGCTCACTGCCCCGTGTCCTAACTCACACCCAGTCCCGTTCACCCATCACCCCGTGCTCACTGCCCAGTGTCCTAACCCTCACCCAGTCCCGTTCACCCATCACCCCCTGTGCTCACTGCCCCGTGTCCTAACTCACACCCAGTCCCGTTCACCCATCACCCCCTGTGCTCACTGCCCCGTGTCCTAACTCACACCCAGTCCCGTTCACCCATCACCCCCTGTGCTCACTGCCCCGTGTCCTAACTCGCACCGAGTCCCGTTTGCCCATCACCCCGTGCTCACTGCCCCGTGTCCTAACTCACACCGAGTCCCGTTCGCCCATCACCCCCTGTGCTCAGTGCCCCGTGTCCTAACTCACACCCAGTCCCGTTCACCCATCACCCCCTGTGCTCACTGCCCCGTGTCCTAACTCGCACCGAGTCCCGTTCGCCCATCACCCCCTGTGCTCACTGCCCCGTGTCCTCACACCCAGTCCCGTTCACCCATCACCCCCTGTGCTCACTGCCCCGTGTCCTAATTCACACCCAGTCCCGTTCACCCATCACCCCCTGTGCTCACTACCCCCTGTCCTAACTCTCACCCAGTCCCGTTCACCCATCACCCCGTGCTCACTGCCCCATGTCCTAATTCACACCCAGTCCCGTTCACCCATCACCCCCTCTGCTCACTGCCCCGTGTCCTAACTCGCACCCAGTCCCGTTCACCCATTGCCCCCTGTGCTCACTGCCCCGTGTCCTAACTCACACTGAGTCCCGTTCACCCATTGCCCCCTATGCTCACTGCCCCGTGTCCTAACTCGCACCGAGTCCCGTTCACCCATCACCCCCTGTGCTCACTGCCCCGTGTCCTAACTCACACCCAGTCCCGTTCACCCATCGCCCCCTATGCTCACTGCCCCGTGTCCTAACTCACACCCAGTCCCGTTCGCCCATCACCCCCTGTGCTCAGTGCCCCGTGTCCTAACTCACACCCAGTCCCGTTCACCCATCACCCCGTGCTCACTGCCCCGTGTCCTAACTCGCACCGAGTCCCGTTCGCCCATCACCCCCTGTGCTCACTGCCCCGTGTCCTAACTCACACCCAGTCCCGTTCACCCATCACCCCCTGTGCTCACTGCCCCGTGTCCTAATTCACACCCAGTCCCGTTCACCCATCACCCCCTGTGCTCACTTCCCCCTGTCCTAACTCTCACCCAGTCCCGTTCACCCATCACCCCCTGTGCTCACTGCCCCGTGTCCTAATTCACACCCAGTCCCGTTCACCCATCACCCCCTGTGCGCACTGCCCCGTGTCCTAACTCACACCGAGTCCCATTCACCCATCACCCCCTGTGCTCACTGCCCCGTGTCCTAACTCACACCCAGTCCCGTTCACCCATCACCCCCTGTGCTCACTGCCCCGTGTCCTAACTCACACCCAGTCCCGTTCACCCATCACCCCCTGTGCTCACTGCCCCGTGTCCTAACTCGCACCCAGTCCCGTTCACCCATCATCCCCTGTGCTCACTGCCCCGTGTCCTAACTCGCACCCAGTCCCGTTCACCCATCACCCCCTGTGCTCACTGCCCCGTGTCCTAACTCACACCGAGTCCCGTTCACCCATCACCCCCTGTCCTAACTCTCACCGAGTCCCGTTCGCCCATCACCCCCTGTGCTCACTTCCCCCTGTCCTAACTCTCACCCAGTCCCGTTCACCCATCACCCCCTGTGCTCACTGCCCCATGTCCTAATTCACACCCAGTCCCGTTCACCCATCACCCCCTGTGCGCACTGCCCCGTGTCCTAACTCACACCGAGTCCCGTTCACCCATCACCCCCTGTGCTCACTGCCCCGTGTCCTAACTCACACCCAGTCCCGTTCACCCATCACCCCCTGTGCTCACTGCCCCGTGTCCTAACTCACACCCAGTCCCGTTCACCCATCACCCCCTGTGCTCACTGCCCCGTGTCCTAACTCGCACCCAGTCCCGTTCACCCATCATCCCCTGTGCTCACTGCCCCGTGTCCTAACTCGCACCCAGTCCCGTTCACCCATCACCCCCTGTGCTCACTGCCCCGTGTCCTAACTCACACCGAGTCCCGTTCACCCATCACCCCCTGTCCTAACTCTCACCGAGTCCCGTTCGCCCATCACCCCCTGTGCTCGCTGACCTACATTGGCTCCCGGTTGGGCAACGCCTCAATTTTAAAATTCTCATCCTTGTTTTCAAATCCCTCCATGGCCTCGCCCCTCCCTATCTCTGTAATCTCCTCCAGCCCTACAACCCCCCGAGATATCTGCGATCCTCAAATTCTGGCCTCTTGCGCATCCTCGATTCCCATCGCTCCACCATTGGCGGCCGTGCTTTCAGCTGCCTGGGCCGTAAGCTCTGGAATTCCCTCCCTAAACCTCTCCGCCTCTCTCTCCTCCTTTAAGACGCTCCTTAAAATCTACCTCTCTGACCAAGCTTTTGGTCACCTGCCCTAATATCTCCTTATGTGGCTCGGTGTCAAAATTTGTCTGATAATCGCTCCTGTGAAGCGCCTTGGGACATTTTACTATGTTAAAGGCGCTATATAAATGCTAGTTGTTGTGGTTGTTGCCCTGGGGGAGATATGGGAACCCCACACACTTCACAATGGGTCATTATACTGACGCAGACTCTGATCCCCAGCCTCCCCAACACCCATCGATCCCCTACCACCTATAGATGTCAGGTTTGGCTCGGTGGATAGCACTCTTGTCTCTGAGTAATGCAGGACGTGGGTTCAAGCCCCTTCGCTAGAGATTTGAGCACATAATCTAGGCTGACATCCGCACCCCACACTGTGCAGTACTGAGGGAGCGATCCTTAAAAAGTGTTGTTAGTATCCTCGCCCAAATAACATCAATCCAGCTTCTTCTTAAAGCTGTCAAATAGCCCCAAAATAACTCCTTTCCCTGGGGGTCGGTTCCGCGTCTAATCTAAAGCATTTTAGAAACAGGAAAAAGTAATTCGGCCCAACAAGTTGATCGATGAACCCCGCTTCTCACCCGCTTCTCCCTTGCAAGCTTTTTAAAAATTCGCTTATGGCATGTGGGCGTCGCGGGCGAGGCCGGCATTTATTGTCCATCTCCAATTGCGCTTGAGAAGGTGGTGGTGAGCCGACTTCTTGAACCGCTGCAGTCCGTGTGGTGAAGGTGCTCCCACAGTGCTGTTGGGGAGAGTGTTCCAGGATTTTGACCCAGCGACGATGAAGGATCAGCCGATATACTTCCAAGTCAGGATGGTGTGTGACTTGGAGGGGAACTTGGAGGTGGTGGTGTTTAATTTAAGCTGTATTTAATTACCTCGTACTACCTGCTTCTGCTGTCGTGTTTTCTCTGGTAATTAGTTCCACAAACCCGTTGCCCTTTGGGTTGAACAGTTCCATCCGAAATAACAACAGAAAATGCTGGAAAAACGCAGCAGGCCAGGCAACATCCGTGGAGAGAAATTAGAGTCGACGTTTCGGGTCGAAACCCTTTTACAAAACTGGAAAGGAAATTAAATAGATCGAAGGCAGGGCTGGGAGAGAACAAAAGAAGAAAAGAGACATTAAGAAGTATTCAAAACCAGACGAGATGGTGATAGGACAGTGGAGACAAAAGACGGCTCAGATTAGGTGTGAAGTGTACTGGCAGGATGAGAGACAGTTGCCATGTGGGAGAGAGAAAAAAGAGGAAAGTGGGGGGGGGGGGAGAAGGTAAGACCCAAAACAAAGGGGTGGAAAAAAAAATGTAATAGGGGCCGAGGTTATGATCTGAAATTGTTGAACTCGATATTGAGTCCGGAAGGCTGCAAAGTGCCTAATCGGAAGATGAGGTGCTGTTCCTCGAGTTTACGTTGAGCTTCCGTGGAACAATGCAAGAGGCCAAGGACGGTGAGGTCCGAGTGGGAATGGAGCGGTGAATTAAAGTGACAGGCGACCGGAAGCTCGGGGTCATCCTTACGGACTGAACGGAGGGTTCCATCCGAATGTCCTTCTGACCCCTAACTTCCTCGTTCTTAACCCATGACCTCGATATTTGAACCCGCCCGTCACCGCAGGGGGATAATTGGCTTGGATTCACTTCTTCAATCCCCCTTCGCAATCGTCACTCGCAAGCCGAGATCCTGCTCTAACCTAAGCCCTCAATAATGAACGGGCCGGTTACTTGGATCCCCGCCCGTTATGGGGAAATTGCCCCTCGGCAACACGGAGATCAGCAGCTGCTCCATTAGTAGAGGGCGCCTCAGCGCCATTAGGAGCAGGAAAGAGTTTCTCATAACCTGCGCGGAAGAAAAAGCACACACATTATTGGAAACGGATGTCAGCTCAGCGATAAGCTATAGCTTCCGCCAGCCTGACCCCTTGTGATCAGGGAGGGATTAAGGATTTAATTAAATCAAGCTCTTGTGGTCTAAGCATCTTGGATCAAAATCTACGTAGCCAGAAATTGCAACTTTGAGACAACTGCAGTGGTACAGGCCTATCGGAAAGAGTCACCCAACAGACGATCAGAAGCTGTATCGCTAACGATAGTTAGGCACACACAAGCATGGAAAAGGGGTCAGGCAAGGTCACTCGGCCAATCGAAGCTCATCCCTCTAGTAGTCCAGATCTCCCAACGTGTATTTATACAGCGTCTTTAACATAGTAAAACGTCCCGAGGCGCTTCACAGGAGCGATTATCGAACAAAATTTAACACTGAGCCACATAAGGAGATATCAGGACAGGTGACCAAAAGCTTGGTCAAAGAGGTAGGTTTTAAGGAGCGTCTTGAAGGAGGAAAGAGAGGCGGAGAGGTTTAGGGAGGGAATTCCAGAGCTCAGGGCCCAGGCAGCTGAAGGCACAGCCACCAATGGTGGAGCGATTAAAATCGGGGATGGGCAAAAGGCCAGAATTGGAGGAGCGCAGAGATCTCGGAGGGTTGTGGGGCTGGAGGAGATTACAGAGATAGGGAGGGGCGAGGAGGGATTTGAACACAAGGATGAGAATTTTAAATTCGAGGCGTTGCCGGGCCGGGAGCCAGTGTAGGTCAGCGAGCACAAGGGGTGATGGGTGAATGGGACTCGGTGCAAGTTGGGACACGGGCAGCCGAGTTTTGGATGACCTCAAGTTTACGTAGGGTAGAATGTGGGTGGCTGGCCAGGAGTGCGTTGGAATAGTCAAGTCTAGAGGTAACAAAGGCATGGATGAGGGTTTCAGCAGCGGATGAGCTGAGGCAGGGGTGGAGACGGGCAATGTTATGGAGGTGGAAGTAGGCGGTCTTAGTGATGGAGTGAATATGGGGTCGGAAGCTCAGCTTGGGCAAATAGAACCCTGTGAGTGATGTTACCAGGGGACAGCACATGGATGAGGAAAAGGAGGTGGTCTGAGGATAGATCTCAAGGGTCTCCAGCGAGAACGGTGCAGGGGTAGGAAGAGAACTCATTGTTGGAGATGTTCTGGCTACAATTGGACAGGGGAGCGTGGAACCAAAGATAATGACTCCCCAATTAACGGAGGTGATTTAGCCGCAACGCTAAACAATTACAGCTTTACTCACAGATTTTATATAATAGATGGTAAACGGAAGTGAATACTATGATTTGAAGCTTTTTCTTAAGTGTCAGCTGTGGCTCATTGGGTAGCACTCTTGCCTCTGAGGCAGAAGGTTGTGGGTTCAAGTCCCACTCCACACACTTGAGCACAAAAATCCAGGCTGACACTCCCAGTGCATTACTGAGGGAGCGCTGCACTGTTGGAGGGGCAGTACTGAGGGATGCCGCACTGTCAGAGGGTCAGTACTGAGCGAGCGCCGTACTGTCGGAGGGTCAGTACTGAGCGAGTGCCGCACTGTCGGAGGGGCAGTGCTGAGGGACGCCGCACTGACGGAGGAGCATTACTGAGCGAGCGCCGCGCTGTCGGAGGGGCAGTACTGAGGGAGCGCCGCACTGTTGGAGAGGCAGTACGGAGGGAGCGCTGCACTGTCGGAGAGGCAGTGCTGCACTGTCGGAGGGCAGTACTGAGGGAGCGCCGCACTGTCGGGGGGGGGGCAGTACTGAGGGAGCGCGGCACTGTCGGAGGGTCAGTACTGAGTGAGCGCCGCACTGTCGGAGGAGGCAGTACTGAGGGAGCACCGCACTGTCGGAGATGCCGTCTTTCGGATGAGACGTTAAACCGAGGCCCCGTCTGCTCTCTCAGGTGGATGAGAAAGATCCCAAGGTACCATTTCGAAGAAGAGCAGGGGAATTCTCCCCGGTGTCCTGGGGCCAATATTTATCCCTCAATCAAAATCACTAAACCAGATGATCTGGTCATTATCATATTGGTGTTTGTGGGAACTTGCTGTGTGCAAATTGGCTGCTGTGTTTCCTACATTACAACAGTGACTGCACTTCAAAAAAGTACTTCATTGGCTGTAAAGCGCTTTGGGACGTCCTGAGGTCATGAAAGGCGCTACAGAAATGCAAGTCTTTCCTATTTTGATTTTTTAAATAAATTGTTGGATTAAAGTTTAGGGGGCAAGGTTGTATTTATAGGTACTAAGTGATCAGGGGAAAACCTGCTGTAGAAACAGAGAACACGGGTGAGGTGTGAACATCTTGGGTTTTGTGCTGCAATAAATAAAGCGGAGTTGGATGTTTGAAACTTGATCCAAACCATTGCCTGTTAGAAACCCTGGGAACAAAAACCGAGAGTCGGATTCTCTGCAAGATGCTCAGCGGGAATGCTAGCTGGAAGGGAATCACATCTTCTAAATCCCGACTGGGGCAGCCTGCTCCCCTGCACCTTCCCTCCCTCCAACTCCCGCTAGCAGCCCCCTGGGCCGGACCCCGCGGAGCCCATCCACAGGCAAGATGCATAGAAACATAGAAGATAGGAGCAGGAGTAGGCCATTCGGCCCCTCGAGCCTGCTCCGCCATTTAATGAGATCATGGCTGATCATCCAAATTCAGTACCCTGTTCCTGCCTTCTCCCCATATCCCTTGATCCCTTTAGCCTTAAGAAATATATCCAACTCCTTCTTGAATATATTTAATGGATTGGCCTCTACTGCCTTCTGTGGTAGAGAATTCCACAGGTTCACCACTCTCTGGGTGAAGAAATTCCTCCACATCTCTGTCCTAAATGGCTTACCCCTTATCCTTAGACTGTGACCCCTGGTTCTGGACTCCCCGGCCATCGGGAACATCCTTCCTGCATCTAGTCTGTCTAGTCCGGTTAGAATTTTATAAGTTTCAATGAGATCCCCTCTCATTCTTCTAAACTCCAGCGAGTATAAGCCCAATCGACCCAATCTCTCCTCATACGTCATTCCTGCCATCCCAGGTATCAGCCTGGTGAATCTTCGCTGAACTCCCTCCATGGCAAGAACATCCTTCCTCAGATAAGGCGAACAAAACTGCACACAATACTCAAGGTGTGGGCTCACCAAGGCCCTGTACAACTGCAGCAAGACATCCTTGTTCCTGTACCCAAACCCTCTCGGTTTATAGCAAGGTGCAATATAAATACAAGTCTCCCACTCCCTACCGATACTTGTAGGGTTGTGTTCGTTTGGACGCAACTGGCTCCAGGGACTGGGCTCGAGAGAACTCTGGTGAACAGGGACATTGGCTGATGATCTCTCTCTCTCTCTGCCCAGGGCTGCGGGGCTGATTTAGTATCTCAGCGACGGTGGACATAAGAACATAAGAAACAGGAGCAGGAGTGGGCCAATTGGCCCCTCGAGCCTGCTCCGCCATTCAATAAGATCTTGGCTGATCCAATCTTGGCCTCAACTCCACTTTCCCACCCGCTCCCCATACCCCTTGACCCCGCCTTGTAGTTCAAATGTCTGTCAATCTCCGCCTTGGATATATTCAGTGACTCCGCCTCCACAGCTCTCTGGGGAAGAGAATTCCAAAGATTCACGACCCTCAGAGAAGAAATTCCGCCTCATTTACGTTTTAAATGAGCGACCCCTTATTCTGAAACTATGCCCCCTAGTTCTAGATTCCCCCACGAGGGGAAACATCCTCTCTGCATCTACCCTGTCAAGCCCCTTCAGAATCTTATATATTTCAATAAGCTCCCCTCTCATTCTTCTAAACTCCAATGAGTATAGGCCCAACCTGCTCAACCTTTCCTCATAAGACAACCCCTTCATCCCAGGAATCAACCTCGTGAACCTTCTCTGAACTGCCTCCAATGCAAGTATATCCCTCCTTAAATATGGTGACCAAAACTGTACGCAGTACTCCAGGTGTGGTCTCACCAATGCCCTGTACAGTTACATCACAACTTCCCTACTTTTATACTCCATCCCCTTTGCAATAAAGGCCAACATTCCATTAGACTTCCTAATTACTTGCTGTACCTGCCTGCTAACTTTTTGTGTTTCATGTACTAGGACCCCCAGATCCCTCTGGACCGCCGCATTCTGTACTCTCACTCCATTTAAATAATAATTTGCTTTTTCATTCTTCCTTCCAAAGTGGATAAACTCACATTTTCCCACATTATACTCCATCTGCCAATTTTTTGCCCACTCACTTAACCTATCGATATCCCTTTGCAGACTCAGTGTCCTCCTCACAACTTGCTAACCCACCTATCTTTGTATCATCAGCAAATGTGGCAACAGTACACTCGGTCCCTCCGTCCAAGTCATTAATGTAGATTGTAAATAGTTGAGGCCCCAGCACCGATCCCTGTGGCACCCCACTAGTTACTGATTGCTAACCGGAAAATGACCCATTTATCCCGGGACACTCTGTTTTCTGTTAGTCAATCCCCTATCCATACCAATATATTACCCCCAACCCCAGCCGAGTCTGGAAGGGGTCTAGTCCTGTCTTGGTGTGTTTGGCTCAATGATCCATCGTGCGGCGCGCCTCCGTTGACTCCCGTTTGTAGACCTCCGCAGGTGACACAAGCAAGAGCACTGCACGCTCGAAGCAGAGAAACCGTGTCAATCTTTAATGTAAACAATGAAATAACATATAGTGAGAGAAAAAAAAAACACCTCTATATATTTGGCAAAATACGGAGAAAAATTTCCTTTAAAAGCTTATTTTTGGAATGCCCAGGGGCGGTCGAACCAAACGGGTCTCAGATTCTTCAAACCTCCAACAACTTCGAAACAATTCTTAAAACAAAGTTCCCAAGAGCACAGCCTGTCTAGCCCGCCTGTCTGGCCCGCCAGCAGCCGTCTAGTGTCGCTCTGGCAGCTCCGCCCCGGCCTTTTGCACCTCCACCTTGTGAAGGCCGTGTAACTTCGCGACGAGCTCGCTGATGAATTCCTGAAAGGGGAAGAGAGAGAATCTTACTTTCATAAATCCAACAAGAGGCAGCGGCAGCACCCGGCTGGCGCGAGAAACACACAAAGCCATTCACACACCGCCCTTACCCGCTCATTACAGCATCGCACAAACAACTCACACAATGAATTATTTTGAAAAGAAAGATTTGCATTTCTCCAGCGCCTTTCACCACCTCAGCACGTCCCAACGCGCTTTACAGCCATCGAAGCACTTTTTGAAGTGTGGTCACTGTTGTAATGTAGGATACACGGCGGCCAATTTGCGCACAGCAAGCTCCCACAATGATGTGATAAATGAACTGATCATCAGTTTTCCTTTTTGAAAAAAAAGTGACGTGGGTTGAGGGTTAAATATTGGCCAGGACACCGGGGACGAACTCCCCTGCTCTTCTATAAAATAGTGCCATGGGATCTTTTATGTCCATCCGAGAGAGCAGGCGGGGCCTCGGTTTAACATCTTGTCCAAAGGATGGCGCTCCCTCAGTACCGCCCCTCCGAAAGTGCGGCGCTCCATCAGCACTGCCCCTCTGACAGTGCGGCGCTCCCTCAGTACTGCCCCTCCGACAGTGCGGCACTCCCTCAGTACTGCCCCTCCGACAGTGCGGCACTCCCTCAGTACTGCCCCTCCGACAGTGCGGCACTCCCTCAGTACTGCCCCTCCGACAGTGCGGCACTCCCTCAGTACTGCCCCTCTGACAGTGCGGCACTCCCTCAGTACTGCCCTCCGACAGTGCAGTACTGCCCCTCTGACAGTGTGGCACTCCCTCAGTACTGCCCCTCCGACAGTGCTGCACTGGGAGTGTTGGCCTGGATTATGGGCTCGGATCTCTGGAATGCAATGGCAGCACTGTAGGTGAAACAGTATCAGTTAACTAGTTTAGAAGAGAGAGCAATTTCTGCTCTCTCCCCCCCCCCCCCCAGCCACATGCTATATTTAGTCTGCAGGTTAATGCTTTTATGCTGCAATAGTGCAACCAGAAATTTAACACAAACACATTAGAAATAGCCAGTAATGGAATTAAACACCTGAGCATCTATAGCAGAGCCTGGTCCAGACCCCTATGGGCGGGGTGTGGGGAAGAGAAGGGAACAGATGATAGTGTCACCCGACCCAGTCTCGTCAGAAGCCGCTTGCCATCACGTACTTTGATCCAGGTGCGCGGTCCCTTTAAATTTGCTGCGCAGTTTCTTTACCAGCGTTACGGCTGGCAAGCGGCCTGCGCGGGACCTCCCGAGCGCTGTGCGGCTGTGCAGCTTGCGGGGGGTGGGGGTGGGGGGGGGGCGGGGGGTCACATTCATGTGATCACCACAAAAATGCCAGGAATCATTATGAGAGTTAGTGGGCCAGCCCTAATAAAAACTCATGGCATCGCCTCGGGTCTACGGAATAGGCTGGCTGAGGTAATGCGACACGAGATCATTTACAAAAAGTGAAATTGTTTGTAAAGTACTGTTATGGATTTGGGCGGGGTGGGGGTTGCGGGGGAGAGGCGAGCCGCACACGTTCGCTACGACCCTGTGTATTCTGTTTGTTTATACACCAGCGGCCAGTTGTTGACGGAGCTTAAACCATTCACTGGGCAGCCGACATCCAGCTTCCATCTGTTGTTCAGCTGCTGCCAGGTTTGTTGGTGAATGTTTATGCTCCCCACCTCCCCTCAGTGGGTGGCTCGCTCGCCTCTGAGTCAGAAGGTCGTGGGTTCAAGCCCCTCTCCAGAGACTCGAGCACAAAATCTAGGCTGACACTCCCAGTGCAGTGCTGAGGGAGTGCTGCACTGTCAGAGGGACAGTACTGAGGGAGTGCCGCACTGTCGGAGGGGCAGTACTGAGGGAGCGCCGCACTGTCGGAGAGGCAGTACTGAGGGAGCGCCGCACTGTCGGAGGGGCAGTACTGAGGGAGAGCCGCACTGCCGGAGGGGCAGTACTGAGGGAGCGCTGCACTGTCGGAGGGACAGTACTGAGGGAGCGCCGCACTGTCGGAGGGACAGTACTGAGGGAGCGCCGCACTGTCGGAGAGGCAGTACTGAGGGAGAGCCGCACTGCGGGATTGTCGGAGAGGCAGTACTGAGGGAGCGCCGCACTGCCGGAGGGGCAGTACTGAGGGAGTGCTGTACTGTCGGAGGGGCAGTACTGAAGGAGCGCCGCACTGTCTGAGGTGCCGTCTTTCAGATGAGACGTTAAACTGAGGCTCCATCTGCTCTCTCGGGTGGATGTAAACGATCCCATGGCCGCTATTCCAAGACGACTCCTTGTTATTCTGGCCAATATTTATCCCTCAATCAACATCACCTAAACAGATTATCTGGTCATTATCACATTTCTGTTTGTGGGAGCTTGCTGTGCGCAAATGGGCTGCTGCATTTCCCACATTACAACAGTGACTACATTTTAAAAATTACTTCATTGGCTGTAAAGCGCTTTGGGATGTCCTGAGGCTGTGAAAGGCGCTATAGAAATGCAAGTCTGTCTTTGTTTCCTGGAGGTGCCGACTCTCAACCAGCGAGGTCATTTCATGGCAAAGCCTAGAGCACGAATGCCGTCAGGTTATTTGGCCAATCCCAATCCTGCCAGCCACAGACTTTCCAACAGGAATCACATGGTAGTGATCGGGAGCAGGGACCCTGGTTATTTTAGCCCCTGGTCTGGGAGGAGGGGCTAGGAGACCATTGCAGTTCTGAGTCCCGCTGACACAGCACAGAGTAGCGACAAAACCTGGCACTCTCTCGTCAGTAGGAGTTAACACGAGGCCATCAGGAGTGCCATAGATTTTGAGCTCATCAAGGTGAGGATATCAGTGCTAAAGACTAGAATCCTTTTGCCATCCTGTGTCAGCATGAAGCACTCCAAGGTTAGACATAGCAAGCCGCGATCCCCCAATTTTGACCTCTTGAGTATCCCTGACTCCCATCGCTCCACCATTGGCGGCCGTGCCTTCAGCTGCCTGGGCCCCGAGCTCTGGAATTCCCTCCCTAAACTTCTCCGCCTCTCTAATCTCCTTTAAGCCGCTCCTTAAAATCTACCTCTTTGACCAAGTCTGTCCCAATATCTCATGAGGCTCGGCGTCAAATTTTGTCTGATAATCGCTCCCGTGAAGCGCCGTGGGACGTTTTACTCTGCAAAAAGTTCCTCCCTTCTCATACTGTCCACCCTTCAATGAATGCCTCAATGCGGTAAGTCAATGAACAGTGGAGCCTGGACGGTCCCGGGTTCAATCCCCGGAGTTAGCCATCTCAACCAGCGCAGGAGGAACTACAACTGGGCTTAGTACCGCCAGGTTAAGAAAGGGGAGATGTGCCAGAGTTCCGTATCCTGTCCTGGATAAACTCACTCAGCCATTAGGGAGCCCCAAGCTCCAGGAAGTTGTTTGGGGAATTGTCTACTCCTGTGTTTACCCACGGCTCTTGCTTCCAAAAAGGGACAAAGGTTCCTTTGAGTTTTGACCAACCATATAGGGCCTTGTGGCTAGAGGCAAACTCAGGAATGATTTCCAGGCAAGGACATTCCTACGGAGGTCATTGAAATCCTGTCTCATAACCTCAAAAAAAGAGTTTGAAATTAAGCGTGGTTATACAATGCACTTCAAATGAAAGAGAAGTCATGAATAGAGGTCAAGTGTGATCTAATTTCACAAGGACGTTCCCAGTACATCAATACTAGAATAAGTCTTCAGTCATAGTTGAAATATCACTCGGCACAAAACCAGCACGTAATGTAATGCCGTTACACCAGGTCACCACCCTTCCCGTCCTCACTCGACATAGACCCGAATAGCCCGTTTCGGTGCTGTGAACTCACTTCACTTGTAACGCACATACAATTTAGGCATTTTCAACCAGCAGCAGAGACAGTTTTCCCAATTATCCCATAGTCCACGATCTGTGCAATCGGATATGCATTGTGCCCAAGAGTCAGTCTAACACACAGCCGTGCGATCTATTGCATGTAGTTCTGGGTCATTGATAGCGTGCAGGTTAACACAAAGACATCACTGAATCCACTTTCCATCAGGCACTCCGCTGTAACCATAGAGGTTACCGGATCAATGAATGTTTCCTAAATCCCCATTCCTTCTCCGGTTCCTCTTTCGCTTCCTCCACTCTCCTCCCCCCCCCCCGCCAGGTTTAACAAATTTAAAACCTGGGCTACGTTCTATGAAACCTAGAATTGATATATTGTTCAACAATCCTATACTTACATACTTAAAAAGGAAACATTCGCAGGGCTGTGGGGAAAGAGCAGGGGGGAGTGGGACTAATTGGAGAGCTCTTTCAAAGAGCCGGCACAGGCACGATGGGCCGAATGGCCTCCCTCTGTGCTGTGTGATTCTACGACCCTGATGAAACCATGAGAATTAAACGTAGCGATTATTGATCCTCCGGTTGGAACATCTAACCTTGGGGTCTAGAAGACGGTCTAACCAGAGACGAGACTACAATTGATACTAGGGAGAGATGCTCACACAAAAACAATCTGGACATTGAGAGTTTGCGTCAAGATCGGTAAAGCTCATCATTCATTACCGACCAGCAGGGGGTAGGGTTCAACTCTGCACCACCCAGCATTATGCCGTATCGACTCGAAGACTCTGATTCCCAGTCTGTGCTGAACTCGGAGATTTCAGGCCAGCAACTGAACAATTCCACCAGCCTCTGAACGAAGGGAGGAAAATCCTTCTGCTAATTACAATCCAGTGCCGATGTTGGCCAAGAACAGGTGTGGCCTCGACTGTGATGCCGTCCACTGTCAAACAGCCAGCCAAACACTCGCTGTCTAGGCGTGCGCATTAAGTTGGCTACTTGGGTGAGGTATCCGCAAGATCCCGCAAACCCATTGGCAGGATAGGCGCACCAATGTCAGTGTTCTCGCTCAGGCCAACATCCCCAGCATCGAAGCTTTGACCACGCTCGATCAGCTCCGATGGATGGGCCACATCGTCCGCATGCCTGATATGAGACTCCCAAAAACAAGCGCTCTACTCGGAGCTCCGGCACGCCAAGAGAGCCCCAGGTGGGCAGAGGAAACGCTTCAAGGACACCCTCAAAGCCTCCTTGAAAAGAAAAAGTGCAACATCCCCACCGACACCTGGGAATCCCTGGCCCAAGACCGCACAAAGTGGAGGAGAAGCATCCGGGAAGGCGCCGAACACCGAGTCTCTTCGCCGGGAGCAAGCGGAAGCCAAGCGCAGGCAGCGCAAGGAGCGCACGTCAACCCAAGCATCCCACCCGCCCCTTCAACCACCGTCTGCCCCACCTGTGACAGAAACTGTAGGTCCCGCATTGGACTCATCAGTCACCTGAGAACTCATTTTTAGTGTGGAAGCAAGTCATCCTCGGTTCCGAGGGACTGCCTAAGAAGAAGAAGGGGTTGCCAACCCTCCGGGATTGGCCTGGAGTCTCCAGGAATTGAAGATTAATCTCCAGGAAACTGCAGCGAGCAAAACCAGGGCGAGAAATCATAGAAGCATTAAACAAAATGGGGCTCTCTAATAATTTTCTTTAAACACTTCTGTTTAATTAGTTATAAAAATATTGGAGATGGGGGGGAAAAAAAAGGCGGGTCACTTGACAAAAGCTTCAGGAGTGTCTTCAATTGGAGTTGGCAGCCGTGGTACCAGAGGGACCGAAACTCGGAGTTGCCAACTCGTGCCGGACATATTCCTGGAGGCTTCATCACATGACCTCCAATCGCCCCGCCCCCACTCTCCCGCCATTGGTCGCCCGACACGTCAATCCTCGCCCCGTCCTGCCCCCACTCTCCCACCATTGGTCGCCCAACACGTCCATCCTCGCCCCGTCCCGCCCCCACTCTCCCACCATTGGTCGCCCGACATGTCCATCCTCGCCCCGCGTCATTGGTCACCCGACACATCCATCCTCACCCCGCCCCGGCCCCACTCTCCCGCCATTGGTCGCCCGACACGTCAATCCTCGCCCCGTCCCGCCCCCACTCTCCCACCATTGGTCGCCCAACACGTCCATCCTCGCCCCGTCCCGCCCCCACTCTCCCACCATTGGTCGCCTGACATGTCCATCCTCGCCCCGCCCCGCCCCCAGTCATTGGTCACCCGACACATCCATCCTCACCCCACCCCGGCCCCACTCTCCCACCATTGGTCGCCCGACATGTCCCTCCTCGCCCCACCCCACCCCCACTCTCCCGCCATTGGTCGCCCGACATGTCCATCCTCGCCCCGCCCCGCCCCCACTCTCCCGCCATTGGTCGCCCGACACGTCCATCCTCGCCCCACCCCCACTCTCCCGCCATTGGTCGCCCGACACGTCCATCCTCGCCCCGCCCCGCCCCCACTCTCCCGCCATTGGTCGCCCGACACGTCCATCCTCGCCCCACCCCCACTCTCCCGCCATTGGTCGCCCGACATGTCCCTCCTCGCCCCACCCCGCCCCCACTCTCCCGCCATTGGTCGCCCGACACGCCCATCCTCGCCCCGCCCCCACTCTCCCGCCATTGGTCGCCCGACACGTCCATCCTCGCCCCGCCCCGCCCCCACTCTCCCGCCATTGGTCGCCCGACACGTCCATCCTCGCCCCGCCCCGCCCCGCCCCGATTGGAGAGCGAATGGGCTCTTCATTACCCGATTGGCTGATTCTTGACTTGGAGTCAAACAGAACCTTTTCCCCCCCACATCCAACATTCTTATAACCAATAACGAAAAGTGTTCAAAGAAACTTAAAAAAAACCACACAATTTGTTTCGCGCCCCTGTGATTTCTCTCCCGGGGTTTTGCTGGCGGCCGTGTCTCGGAGATTCATCTTTAATTCCTGGAGACTCCAGGCCCATCCCGGAGGTTTGGTGACCCCCGTGTGTGAAACCGTAACCCAGCAAGAGTCAGTGCCTTCAAAAAAAAAGGGAGAAACTTGGGGGGGGGGGGGGGGGGGGGGGGGAGAAATACTAGTATAATGTGACATCTCCAGGTAATGCTGGAGGTCCGAAGCAAACCATTCCCACCTTTTGCCCCAAAGATAGTTTAGTAACTAATTTTTATTTCACTTTACGCACAAAAGGAAAAAAACTTTTAAACCCTGGTTAATTCTTTTGTTGCCAAAGGCAATACAACATTTTAGGCTTACGGCAGACAGACTGTTGTCGACGAGACTCTGTGTGCAGGGAAATTCCAGAGACAGAATTTTTCTGAACTGCAGTCATCTGATCGACGACACGACTGAATTCATCCTCCCTCAATGGTGCACTGGAGAGTGAGCCAAGATTGGATTGGAGTGGGGCTCGAACTCACCACCTTTTGGCTCAATTAAGCCCACTAGAATTTGGTTTTCCTGCCCTTGCGTCAGCTGTGGCTCAGTGGGTGGCACCCTCGCCTCGGAGTCAGGAGGTTGTGAGTTCGAGTCCCACTCCAGGGACTGGAGCACAAAATCCAGGCCGACACTCCCAGTGCAGTACTGAGGGAGTGCCGCACTGTCAGAGGCGCCATCTTTTGGATGAGACATTAAACCGAGGCCTCGTCTGCTCTCTCGGGTGGATGTAAAAGATCCCAGGGCCACTATTCAATGAAGAGCAAAGTAGTTCTCCCCAGTGTCCTGGGGCCAATATTTATCCCTCAATCAACATCACTAAAACAGATGACCTGGTCATTATCTCATTGCTGTTTGTGGGAGCTTGCTGTGCGCAAATTGGCTGCTGCATTTCTCACATTAGAACAGTGACTACTCTTCAAAAGTACTTCATTGGCTGTGAAATAAAGAATAGATTTGCCTTTCTAATCTAGGCTTTATTAACTTTAAAATCCTGTAGCACATCTTTCCACACCCAGTCCCAACCAAAGCTAGAAAGAACTGAATTTAAGATGGCCACCACAAATCACATGACATCAACTACCAATGAGATTACAGCATATATCCCAAGGCAGGAAGCAAACAACCAATCACAATACTTCTTACTAACAAAGAATAATCACCACATTCACCCCTCCTTTTAAAATATACTCCAACCTAAATAACCTTTACAATTTATAATTAATTATTTACAACTAAAACTATGCACAGACAAGAATAAAACTATTCAACATGACAATACTAAGTGACAACAAATAGTAACATTGCACATAAGTATTAAGTATCTCTCAACTAAAACAATAATATAATATTTCAACTATTTTAAAACACCACTATCAATTTAAAAGTCCATTTTCAATCGGTCGACCGGATATCTTGTTCGTGTCGACCTTCTTAACCTTGGTGAAATTCCTTGCCCTCCCACACCAGGAGACACAGAAGTATCTTCTGCAGGAAGGCTATCCATATCCCGATTCTCAACGGTTTCCGGATTAGAAATCCCATCAGGAGGTAAACTGGGACGGTCATAAACATCCATCGAGGGCTGACTAATAGAAGTATAATTATCTGCAATCGGATTGGAAATATTCGTAGTATCTGTAACAGCATCCGCATTATCTGAATCATGACTATTGTTAGTATCCTCAGAAGAGGGCTGGCCACCACAAGGAGCCAAGTCTTTAATTGAAACGGTACTTTCTTTCCCATCTTGGAATCGAATATGAGCATATTGGGAATTTGCCTCCAACAGCTCCACCTCCTCCACTAAAGGATCATATTTTGACAATCTAACATGGCGTCGAAGCAGCACAGGTCCCTGCATAGTAAGCCATGAAGGTACCGAATATCCCGTAGTAGATCTCCACGGATAGTTAAAGAGCCTTTCATGGGGGGTCACATTAGTAGCCGTTGAAAGCAATGATCTAATGGAATGCAGGGCATCAGGCAGTACCATTTCCCACTGTGTATTCTTAAGGTTCCGGGATGTCAAAGCCAACATAACTGCCTTCCAGATCACCCCATTGTATCGTTCGCACTGTCCATTACCCTGGGGATTATACGGGGTAGTTCTACTAGTAGAAATTCCCCGACTCTGAAGGTATTCCTTCAACTGGGAAGACATAAAAGAACTTCCCTGATCCGAATGGATATACGCAGGCATCCCAAAGATAACAAAAAGTTGAGATATTTGATAACTGTAGCAGCTGATACATCTGCGCAAGGAAAAGCAAAAGGGAACCTTGAAAACTCATCCACAACAGTAAATATATATCGGTTTTGAGTAGTTGAAGGAAGAGGCCCCTTAAAATCGACACTCAAAAGGAGAAGTAGCCTTTATAAGATGAGCTCGTTGAGGCTTAAAGAAATTCGGTTTACACCGAGCACAGATAGAACATGATGAAGTCATCCGCTTGACGTCTTCAACTGAAAAGGGCAAATTCTTACTGCGTACGAAGTGTATCATCCTCGTAACCCCAGGATGGCATAAGGCATTGTGAAGATTAATAAGCGTATCTCCGTGAATCACAGAACAATAAGCCCTCGACAGCGCATCAGCAGCAACATTATCCTTCCCCGGACGATAAACTATATCAAAATGGTAACATGCCAACTCAATCCTCCACCTCATTATTTTATCATTCTTAATCTTTCCAAAATGTTTGACATCAAACATAAAGGACACAGACTTTTGATCAGTTACCAACGTAAAATGTCGCCCCGATAAATAATGTCTCCATTTACGCAGTGCTTCTACTATTGCATACGCTTCTTTCTCTATTGAAGAATGCCTTTTTTCACTATTGTTCAAGGTACGTGAGAAAAAGGCCACAGGTCTTCCATTTTGGTTCAGAGTAGCCCCAATTGCAAAATCAGAAGCGTCCGTCTCAATCACAAAAGGAACCTGCTCATCAATAGAATGCACAACTGCTCCAAGGATATCCTTTTTAAAATTATCAAAACACGTCCTGGCCTCCCATGATAGAGGATATGTCGTAACCCGAATAAGAGGCCGGATCTTCTGTGAAAAATTTGCAATCCAATTAGAATAATAAGAAAACAGTCCAACAACTCGTTGCAAAGCCTTAGAATTAGTAGGACAAGGTAAATCAATCAATGGTCGCAGACGTTCTGGATCTGGCTTAATCTTGTTTCCCGAGATAATATACCCCAATAGATTTACCTCAGTGGTCGAAAAGATACACTTCTCTTTATTAAAAGTTAAACCAACTTTTTCCGCAGCTTGAAGGAATCTTTTTAAATTAGAATCATGCTCCACCCTTGATTTGCCACACACTGTGATGTCATCTAAGTATGAAAAGGTGTCAGAGAGAGAGTTATCACTTATAAAAGCATCCATTGCCCATTGAAAACAAGCAACACCATTAGTAACACCAAATGGTATTCGGCAAAACTGATACAGCTTTCAGCCAGCCTCAAGGCCGTATATGGTTGATCTTTCTTAACAATAGGAATCTGATGATAAGCACTCTAAGTCAATAGTGCTAAAAACCTTATACTGAGATACTTTGTTGATAAGCTCATCAATCTTAGGCAAGGGGTACGCATCTAATTGAGTATACCTATTAATAGTTTGGGAATAGTCTATCACCATTCGTTTCTTATGTCTCTCGTTAGTCGTGACAACTACCTGTGCTCGCCAAGGCGAACAACTAGGTTCAATGATTCCTTCCAATAAGAGACGTTGAACTTCAGAATTAATAAATTCTCTATCCTGACTGCTATACCTTCTTGACTTGGTAGCAATTGGCTTATAATCCGGCATCAAATTGGAAAAAAGTGATAATGGAGAAATGGATAAAGAGGTTAATCCACAAATAGATAAAGGTGGCTTAGTCCCTCCAAATGAAAGACTAAGAGACTCGTGTAACTGAAGCACATCATGACCAATCAAAATATCCGCACAGAGATTAGGCAAAACAGATAGGCGTATATCAGTATACGTATTACCTAGAAGAATCAATTTCACAAGGCAACAACCAGCTACTTGTGAAGTGAGAGTCGTCTGAGCCATACACACCTGATACGTAACAGGCGAAATTTTCAAATGCTTCTCCTTCGCAAACTGAAGACTTATAAAACTCTCGGTACTGCCCGTATCTATAAGGGCCTTCACTTCCAACCCATTAACTTGGGCCGTAACTATAGCTTTGTTTAGGCCATGAGCAAATGCAGCAGAAATTGATGCAATAAACGCCCTATCTAAAGGCTGAATAGTCACAGAGGAGGTAATTGAACCTGATGATTTACACACATGTGCGTAATGACCTCTCTTGCCGCATTTACTACACACAGCCTCCCGAGCAGGACACTTCAGACGAGGGTGCCAGACGTTCCCACAAAAATAACACTTCTGAATCCTAGAGGCAACAGCCGCTGAAGTAGAAACTGTTTCAGAATCTAGTAAACCACTCCTATTAAGTCCACATAATTCCTTTTCATCCGGAACTGCCGAAACCACAGTCGCAGGCCGATTAAAAAGAGCATAAGAATCCGAACTTCTCTGAGCCACATCCAATGTAGAAGCTTGCTCAAAAGCACTCTTAAGATCCAAAGTCTTATTTTCTAACAACCGCTGACGAATTGATCTAGACAGTAATCCATTAATAAAAGCATCCCGTACCGATTCTTCCTTATATTCTTCAGCCGTCACGGCCTTATAATTACAGTTAACACTAAGGCACCGAAGTGCTTGTAAATAAGTATCCAAAGATTCTCCCACCTGCTGCCTACGGGCAGATAGAAGGTGACGTGCAAATACCTCATTCTTTGGTTTAACAAAAATCTTTTCCAATGTAGAAATAGCCACTTCGTAAGTTTTACAGTCCAAAATATACTTATACACATCCGGAGTAATGTAGTTGATCAGCATATTCAACTTATTTAGAGACTCTTGATCCAACACGCCCAAAAAGTTTTTTAAATGTACAATACCAGTGTTTCCATTTATCATCCACTCCAGCAGAATTAGGGTCAGCATTGAATCGTTCTGGTTGAAGATATCGCTCCATTCTGACATAAAGTTAATAAATTGAAATAAAGAATAGATTTGCCTTTCTAATCTAGGCTTTATTAACTTTAAAACCCTGTAGCACATCTTTCCACACCCAGTCCCAACCAAAGCTAGAAAGAACTGAATTTAAGATGGCCACCACAAATCACATGACATCAACTACCAATGAGATTACAGCATATATCCCAAGGCAGGAAACAAACAACCAATCACAATACTTCTTACTAACATAAAGAATAATCACCACAGGCTGTAAAGCGCTTTGGGACGTCCTGAGGTTGTGCAAGGCGCTGGAGAAATGCGAGTATTTTTTATTTTGCATGATCACTACAGACCCGACCAACTCTCTCCCCAGTGTGGAACTGACCAGAGAGGTAGAAGATTTCAGCTGTGAGGGGATGTGTGGGGCGGGGGAAAGAAAGGCAGAACTCCCTCTCTCCTGCACGGAACTTTCCGAGTTCTGCCTTAAATAGCCCAAGTCCCCTTTCTCCAGTTGAGGTCTATTCATTAAATATATTCAAGAAGGAGTTAGATATATTTCTTAAGGCTAAAGGGATCAAGGGATATGGGGAGAAGGCAGGGACTGGGTACTGAATTTGGATGATCAGCCATGATCTCATTAAATGGCGGAGCAGGCTCGAGGGGCCGAATGGCCTACTCCTGCTCCTATCTTCTATGTTTCCAGGAGTGGAGGGAGCCACAGCTGCATTTCTCAAAAGCCCAGTCTGTCGGGATCATTGCTCCCAGGATCTGGGAGCAGCCGCTCAGAAAGCCCGCAGTCCACATCGACTGGACTGTGTGGCGATACGACGCGAATGGCATCCTACTGTACAGGGGAATGTCGAATGTGGAAGCTCTGGTCAGGCTCAGGATTTTTGCAGGATGCATTCAGATGGGAAATTACAGGTTGGAGGTATGACTGATTGAAGAATTTAGTAGATCATTTGTGCTGCTACACCTCGACAGCAACATTGCGGCGGTGTGGTGGAGCCAAACTAAATCAACCAATCTCAGGATTATAATGAGCAACATGGCTAACCCATTGAATCAAGCTTACATAAGAACATAAGAAATAGGAGCAGGAGTAGGCCAATTGGCCCCTCGAGCCTGCTCCGCCATTCAATAAGATCATGGCTGATCTGATCCTAACCGCCAATCCACGATGACAGGACTATCTCCTGAATCTAACAGCATTAGGCACACGAAAACAGGAGCAGGATCAGGCTACACGGCCCCTGGGCCCGCTCCGCTACCCACAGGGCCATGACCTATCCGAACCTAGACTCATGTCCAAATTCCTGCCCGCTCCCCGTAACCCTTAATTCCCTTTTCTACTAGGAAACTGTCTATTTCTGTTTTAAATTTATGTAATGATGTAGCTTCGAATCTTTTTGGGGCAGCATATTCCATGGACCTACCACCCTGTGAGTGAAGTAGTTCCTCCTCATCTCAGTTTTGAAAGAGCAGCCCCTTATTCTAAGACTATGCCCCCTAGTTCTAGTTTCACCCATCATCTGGAACATCCTCCCTGCATCCACCCGATCCAACCCCTTCATAATCTTATATGTTTCAATAAGATCGCCTCTCATTCTTCTGAACTCCAATGAGTAGAGTCCCAATCTACTCAACCTCTCCTCATATGTCCATCCCCTCATCCCCGGGATTAATCGAGTGAACCTTCTTTGTACCGACTCGAGAGCAAGTATGTCCTTTCTTAAGTATGGACACCAAAACTGTATGCAGTATTCCAGGTGCGGTCTCACCAATACCTTGTACAACTGAAGCAATACCTCCCTATTTTTATATTCTATCCCCCTAGCAATGAAAGCCAACATTCCATTGGCCTTCTTAATCACTTGCTGCACCTGCATACTAACCTTTTGAGTTTCGTGCACCAGGACCCCCAGATCCCTTTGTACTTCAGTACTTTCAAGTTTCTTGCCATTAAGATAATAACTTGCTCTACGATTTTTCCTGCCAAAGTGCATAACCTCACACTTTCCAGTATTGTATTCCATCTGCCAAATCTCTGCCCACTTACTTAGCCTGTCTATGTCCCCTTGCAGGTTTTTTATGTCCTCCTCACTCACTACTTTCCCTCCCATCTTAGTATCATCTGCAAACTTTGACGTGTTACACTCGGTCCCCTCCTCCAAATCGTTAATATAGATTGTAAAGAGTTGGGGACCCAGCACTGACCCCTGCGGAACACCACTGGTTACTGATTGCCAGTCTGAATATGAACCATTTATCCCAACTCTCTGCCTTCTGTTAGATAGCCAATCCTCTATCCATGCCAGAATATTACCCCCAATCCCGTGATTTTTTATCTTAAGCAATAATCTTTTGTGTGGCACCTTGTCAAATGCCTTTTGGAAGTCTAAATACACTACGTCCACTGGTTCACCTTTATCCACCCTATATGTTACTTCCTCAAAGAACTCCAGCAAATTTGTCAAACATGACTTCCCCTTCATAAAACCATGCTGACTTTGTCTTATTAAATTATGATTATCCAAATGTCCTGTTACTGTCTCCTTAATAATGGACTCCAAAATTTTACCTACCACAGATGTTAGGCTAACTGGTCTATAGTTTCCAGCCTTCTGTCTACTGCCCTTTTTAAATAAGGGTGTTACATTAGCAGTTTTCCAGTCTGCCGGGACCTTTGCTGAGTCCAGGGAGTTTTGGAAGATTATTACCAATGCATCCACAATCCCTACCGCCACTTCCCTCAAAACCCTGGGATGTAAGCCATCAGGTCCAGGTGATTTATCCGCCTTGAGTCCCATTATTTTACCAAGTACTACTTCCTTAGTGATTTTAATCGTATTTAGCTCCTCCCCCCCTATAGCCCCCTGCTTGTCAAGTGTTGGGATATTCTTGGTGTCCTTGGCACTAGTGTACCTCTCAGAGTACCGACCCGCTCATATCGGACAACTGCGCCCGTCCGCCTCGCCCTCCCCCCTCCAAATGTTATACTCCAGTTACAATGCAACGTCATTGAGGTTTACAGGAACTAGGCCTGAACTCTGAAGCTGCAATCTCTGTGATTGGATGATATTACATCGAATTTTACAGCACAGAAACAGGCCATTCGGCCCAACTGGTCCGTGTCAGTCTTTATGCTCCACACCAGCCTCCTCCCACCCCTCGAGCATGACCTTCTACTCCTTTCTCCCTCATGTGTTTATCTAGATTCCCCTTAAATGCCTCTCCGCTATTCCCCTCAACCACTCCCCGTGGTAGCGAGTTCCACATTCTCACCAGTCTTGCATTCACTCACAAGGAAGCTCTAAAGAAACCAATTCATTAAAAAAAAAAAGTAGCAAAGGACAGAAAAAAATCTGCAGCTAGAGATTTATAGATCAGCCTCCTAATAATTCAGGGTAGAGATCACAAGCACACCAAGGGGCTCCGGATGGGCAATATATGGACATTTTAATGGTTTCGAGCCTTTCCATGTTGGGAAGGGAAGGCAACGCTCAGGGGTCTGTGTTTGGGAATTACATTAACAGACTTTCCCACTGCAACCGCAGGAAGGAGCAGAGTCTGCCCGAGGGCAACTCGAGGCTCATTCAGACAACAGAGTGGAATGCGAAACATGCAAGGTTCATCGTCATTGGCAGAACTGGATTGAAACCATTTGCCAAGACCAAAACCAGACCGGAAGCAGGATAAGGTGCAATCTGATTTCCAATGTTTTCTGTGCTGATGAAAATTCAGGAATAAATGCTTCCAGAAATACATTTCTCTTTTAAAAATAAAAGTTTTCGATGTTGGTTACAAATTCAGGTCTGCTGCAGATACCGTCTTGGGTTCAGTGCCAGTTGCTCCCATAAGTGGACCCTGCATCCCTTATGAACCGGAGTAGACCCATGCTGCCCAATATCTACTTATACAATAGTGGTACCCAGCAATAGCACCCCCTAGTGATCTGAAACAGATGTTCATGTGTTACACATATATCCTCAAGAGCCTTGCCAATCTTTTCGAACGCAGACCCCAAATGCACCTGGCAAAACAAGACCAGATACAAATCACTGAGCAAGTGATCACGCAGAGCAACAGTTACACTCAGACTCAAATCAGTACAACTTATCTTTGCGTAATAACACAAAAACAATGAACGTGCAATGCTTCCCACCATCTTGATTGACTTCGATAAAATAATTCCTAACGACCCACCTTCTGAGCCTGGTGAAAGCTTGCCTTTGCAACTTTCTGGTTAAAACCCTGACTGACTGCACGTGTCCCTGTCTTCACAAGGAAAGCTTTCAGCAGACGAGGCTTGTCAACCACTCCAGGACCAGAGACCACCCAATGGGTCTGAAGGATTTATCGATTGCCGAGACAGGTTAACAATTTTCTTACTGAAGAACCAACATCAAAGCCTAGCTCATTAGCATTTGCACCATCTTTCACCTCAGTAACTTATTTAAACAAAAAAGTAAACTTGTACGAATACACTTTGCTTTAAAACACGACCCTTGAATGCAATTCTTCTCCAATCCTCTCTGTGAAAAAATCCCAAAATGATTTTACATATTTCCAGACAGCTAGCTCAAAAACCCAGACCATCTGTCCAGAGACCAGATAGTACTCGCCTCTAGGTATGAAACTGGTAATAGTTTTACAATCCTCAGTCCTCCCAGATTTTTATTAACAAAATTCTCGAGCGTAAATATTTTTTTAAAAATCAACAATAAAACTTGCATTTATATAGCGCCTTTAACACAGTAAAACATCCCAAGATGCTTCACAGGAGCGATTATCAAACAAAATTTGACCCCGAGCCACATAAGGAGATATTAGGGCAGGTGACCAAAAGCTTGGTCAAAGAGGGAGGTTTTAAGGAGCGTCATGAAGGGGGAGAGAGAGGCGGAGAGGTTTAGGGAGGGAATTCCAGAGCTTGGGACCCAGGCAGCTGAAGGCACAGCCGCCAATGGTGGAGCGATTAAAATCGGGTGGATGCTCAAGAGGCCAGAATTGGAGGAGCGCAGAGATCTCAGAAGGTTGTGGGGCTGGAGGAGGTTAGAGAGATCTCGGGAGGGTTGTGGGGCTGGAGGAGGTTACAGAGATCTCGGGAGGGTTGTGGGGCTGGAGGAGGTTACAGAGATCTCGGAGGGTTGTGGGGCTGGAGGAGGTTACAGAGATCTCGGGAGGGTTGTGGGGCTGGAGGAGGTTAGAGAGATCTCGGAGGGTTGTGGGGCTGGAGGAGGTTACAGAGATCTCGGAGGGTTGTGGGGCTGGAGGCCGCAGAGATCTCGGGAGGGTTGTGGGGCTGGAAGAGGTTACAGAGATCTCAGGGGGTTGTGGGGCTGGAGGAGGCTCCTACCAGTAGTAATGACGATAATATGAGCAGTCACTAATTAATATTCAGATAGCACTTGTGGACATCAAGCAGCCTTTACGAGAGACCCTAATGTCCAACCATGTTGAGTCCCATTTCTGAGCTGCTTTCTTGTCCTGCTAGCACTTTGTGGCTCTGTATGGCAGCAGCTGCTCAATGCAGTCCTGGTCAGACGCAAATTAATTTCTATTTGTGCGTAGGACTTTCCAAGTGGCATATTTAACCAATCGAAAACTAACTGCGCTGTAAACTGACCGTACAAAACGGGTTGGGAGACTCCATCTCCAATTAGGGCAACCCAACACAGAATTCAGATAACTGGCCAAGACCTTGATTCCCTCATCGCACCACCAACAATGCGGTCATCAAGGACCAACGCGAAAGCTGCAAAGCGAGTTAGCTGGCCCGTTCAGCAGTTTGAACAGGAGCTGCCCTGATAGTTCGGAATCTTTTTATATACGAGCAGAGCGAGGAGGACACAAATCTCCAAAGGGATAGAGATAGGCTGAGTGAGTGGGCAAAAATCTGGCAGATGGAGTTTAATGTGGGGAAATGCGAGGTTATCCACTTTGGTAGGAAAAATAAAAAAGCAAATTATTATTTAAATGGGGAGAGATTACAGAATGCTGCGGTACAGAGGGATCTGGGGGTCCTTGTACATGAATCACAGAAAGTTAGCATGCAGGTAGAGCAAGTAATTAGGAAGGCAAATGGAATGTTGGCCTTTATTGCAAAGGGAATGGAGTATAAAAGTAGGGAAGTCCGGTTACAACTGTACAGGGCGTTGGTGAGACCACACCTGGAGTACTGCGTACAGTTTTGGTCTCTTTAAATAAAGAAGGATATACTTGCATTGGAAGCAGTTCAGAGAAGGTTCACGAGGTTGATTCCGGAGATGAAGGGGGTTGTCTTATGAGGAAAGGTTGATCAGGTTGGGCCTATACTCATTGGAGTTTAGAAGAATGAGAGGGGATCTTATTGAAACACAAGATTCTGAAGGGGTTTGACAGGGTAGATGCAGAGAGGATGTTTCCCCTCGGGGAATCTAGAACTAGGGGGGCATAGTTTCAGAATAAGGGGAAACCACGATCTTATTGAATGATGGAGCAGGCTCGAGGGGCCGAATGGCCGACTCCTGCTCCTACGCCTTATGCTCAGAGGAGCCTTGCTCCTAGACACGAAGCCCATCACTGGTAGGACACAGCGAGACAGGCAGTGCAGAACAATCATAACCCCAACACAGACCAAGTGCCCGAGTAAAAACCCCAAGACACAAATGGAAATATTAGCGCTTCATCATTGCCCTGTGGAGCAGAGGGCTGGGGAGAAGTGAATCAGCAAAAGACACAAGGAATACTTACATCCGTGCTCTGGCTGCAAGACGTAAACATAATCTGTAAAATAAAAAGTTGCATTTCAGAGATCCAATTGATTAGCGGAAGTAATATTTTCTCCGAGAGCGCCAGATTTAGACCCAGACCTGTAATTTACTTCCACGTTCCTCGTCGGTCTGAAGTTCCAACAGGTCATCAATATTCACCTCTTCTGGCATCTGGTCCACCTGCAGAGCGGAAAGAGGAAATTAAACTCAACCTTGTTTATCGCCCCCTCCAACCGCACAACTTTTCCACCAAACCGTTTGCAGGTTCTTGCGACCAGAGCGATCGCCTTGTACTGCTCCGTGACTGGTTAACAAGGCGAGTTCAGGCGGTTCCAGTTGGTTTGCTGGAACTAGTCCTCATTTTTAAAGGGTATTGGTATTTGAGCAAGCCATCCCATAATCCCATCTATAAAAGCTATTGAAAACAGTCTGTGAACACAACGCATTTCAGACGTCACACAGTCAAATGCAAATATCCACAATATCAGAGTCAGAATTCTCCACCAAAGGCGGCAGTTGAGGCCAATTCATTAAATATATTCAAGAAGGAGTTGGATATATTTCTTAAGGCTAAAGGGATCAAGGGATATGGGGAGAAGGCAGGGACAGGGTACTGAATTTGGATGATCAGCCATGATCTCACTGAATGGCGGAGCAGGCTCGAGGGGCCGAATGGCCTACTCCTGCTCCTATCTTCTATGTTTCTATGTCTATGTTAGAATGTCGAGTTGCTTAACTGACCTCACCACAGAGCCAGAGTTCTAATCTACAGCCTAATCGATAACTGACCCTACCATTCAATACTCGCACCCAGTCCCATTCACCCATCACCCCCTGTGCTCGCTGACCTACACTGGCTCCCCTCCTGGTCCAGCAACGCCTCAAATTGAAAATTCTCATCCTCGTTTTCAAATCCCTCCGTGGCCTCGCCCCCTCCCTATCTCTGTAACCCCCTCCAGCTCTACAACCCTCCAAGATCTCTGCACTCCTCTAATTCTGGCCTCTTGCGCATCCTCGATTTCCATCGCTCTACCATTGGCGGCCGTGCCTTCAGCCGCCTGGGCCCCAAGCTCTGGAATTCCCTCCCTAAACCTCTCCGCCTCTCTCTCCTCCTTTAAGACGCTCCTTAAAACCCACCTCTTTGACCCAGCTTTTGGTCACCTGTCCTAATATCTCCTTATGTGGCTCGGTGTCAAATTCTGTCTGATCACGCTCCTGTGGATAAGTAGAAGAGATTAAATGGTTATACTACATTTAACATTAGAACATCAATAGTCCAATCTTCTCTTTTCCTGCCTTAAAATTCAACAAACATGTAGATGATGATGAGTGTAGTTAAGTTGTCCCCCAGGCACAGAGTGGTGTGGAACCAACTAAACCTTAGGTCAATGCAGAACAGATGGGACAATTGGCTTTCCAATATTAAAAAGGTTCAAACTGTTTACAGATTTTTTACACAATTCCAGTTATACTATAACTAATTCAAGATGTAAAAAAAAAAATGTAGTGGCGAACGAAAATGAAATGGCTTCCCGTTAGTGAAAACAGAACGACGTGTATTTATAAGCACCTTTAATGTCCCACGGCGCTTCACAGGAGCGATTATCAAACAAAATTTGACACCGAGTCACAAGGAGATATTGGGACTGGTGATCAAAAGCTTGGTCAAAGAGGTCAGTTTTAAGGAGCGACTTAAAAGGAGGAGGGAGAGGCGGAGAGGTTTAGGGGTGGAATTCCAGAGTTTAGGGCCCAGGCAGCTGAAGGCATGGCCGCCAATGTTAGAACAGAGGTAAATAGAGTTTTAAAAAAAATAACAAACATTGCAGGAAATGTCTGAAAAAAAGAAACTGCAGAAATGAGTCATCCCACCTTGGGACCCGAGCTGCCTTGACTAGAAGTGTCGAGTGCCAGCGCAGTAATATTGCCTGTGGTCTGAAACAGATTGAAGCCTTGAGGATTCTGACCCCAATACTAAACTGGGCCCAGTCCAAATTACAGGACCAATTAGGGAAACGAGAAACAATTCTGGAAATTTATGGAGAATCTCAGAAGCCTGGTTTCCCTGCAGCACTTAAAAAAATACACTGCATCAAAAATTTCTGCTGGGGTTTTTTTTAAAAGATGCATCCTGTTGGCACTTATAACCTTCAGTACGAAAATGATTCAGGAAGATCCTAAGTTGGCTTGTTGAGTTAGCCGTTACCAGCTAGGATGGCAGTAGGACAGCTTACAAAGTATTAACAGCACAGAAACAGGCCATTCGGCCCAACTGGTCCGTGCCGGTGTTTCTGCTCCACACGAGCCTCCTCCCGCCCCTCTTCATCTCAAGACAAAAGATTATTGCTTAAGATAAAAAAATCACGGGATTGGGGGTAATATTCTGGCATGGATAGAGGATTGGCTATCTAACAGAAGGCAGAGAGTTGGGATAAATGGTTCATTCTCAGACTGGCAATCAGTAACTAGTGGTGTTCCGCAGGGGTCAGTGCTGGGTCCCCAACTCTTTACAATCTATATTAACGATTTGGAGGAGGGGACCGAGTGTAACATATCAAAGTTTGCAGATGATACTAAGATGGGGGGGAAAGTAGTGAGTGAGGAGGACATAAAAAACCTTCAAGGGGACATAGACAGGCTAAGTAAGTGGGCAGAAATTTGGCAGATGGAATACAATACTGGAAAGTGTGAGGTTATGCACTTTGGCAGGAAAAATCGTAGAGCAAGTTATCATCTTAATGGCAAGAAACTGGAAAGTACTGAAGTACAAAGGGATCTGGGGGTCCTGGTGCACGAAACTCAAAAGGTTAGTATGCAGGTGCAGCAAGTGATTAAGAAGGCCAATGGAATGTTGGCTTTCATTGCTAGGGGGATAGAATATAAAAATAGGGAGGTATTGCTTCAGTTGTACAAGGTATTGGTGAGACCGCACCTGGAATACTGCGTACAGTTTTGGTGTCCATACTTAAGAAAGGACAAACTTGCTCTCGAGTCAGTACAAAGAAGGTTCACTCGGTTAATCCCGGGGATGAGGGGATGGACCTATGAGGAGAGGTTGAGTAGATTGGGACTCTACTCATTGGAGTTCAGAAGAATGAGAGGCGATCTTATTGAAACATATAAGATTGTGAAGGGGTTGGATCGGGTGGGTGCAGGGAAGATGTTCCCGATGATGGGTGAAACTAGAACTAGGGGGCATAGTCTTAGAATAAGGGGCTGCTCTTTCAAAACTGAGATGAGGAGGAACTACTTCACTCAGAGGGTGGTAGGTCCATGGAATATGCTGCCCCAAAAAACTGTAGAAGCTACATCATTACATAAATTTAAAACAGAAATAGACAGTTTCCTAGAAGTAAAGGGAATTAAGGGTTACGGGGAGCGGGCAGGAATTTGGACACGAGTCTAGGTTCGGATCGGTCATGGCCCTGTGGTTAGCGGAGCGGGCCCAGGGGCCGTGTAGCCTGATCCTGCTCCTATTTCGTGTGTCTAATTCTGTTAGATTCAGGAGATGGTTCTGTGATAGTGGATTGGCGGTTAGGATCAGATCAGCCATGATCTTATTGAATGGCGGAGCAGGCTCGAGGGGCCGATTGGCCTACTCCTGCTCCTATTTCTTATGTTCTTATGTTCACCCTATCACCATGTCCTTCTATTCCTTTCTCCCTCATGTGTTTATCTAGCTTCCCCTTAAATGCCTCTATACTATTCACCTCAACCACTCCCTGTGGCAGCGAGTTCCACATTCTCACCACTCTCTGGGTAAAGAAGTTTCTCCTGAATTCCCGATTGGATTTATTAGTGACTATCTTATATTGATGGCCCCTAGTTCTGGTCTCCCCCACAAGTGAAAACATCTTCTCTACATCTACCCTATCGAACCCCTTCATAATCTTCAATTGCTCTCTGCACGAGAGTGGGGGGGGGGGGGCGGGGGAAGACGTGCTGACTGTTGACTGGCTCCCCCTGCAACACAGGCGGGCAAGTTCAGGATCAGCTGTGACCCCTCAAGATGAAGGGATATGGGGAGAAGGCAGGAACAGGGTACTGAATTTGGATGATCAGCCATGATTGCATTGAATGGCGGAGCAGGCTTGAGGGGCCGAATGGCCGACTCCTGCTCCTATTGTCTATGTTTCTACCCACCCCAGTCGAATAGCCCTGGGGAATGATGGCGGCGGCACCGACTGTCACTGGGGTAGAGGTGGGCTGAAAACCACAGAAACGTATAAAATTCTGACAGGGCTAGACAGACTGGATGCAGGGAGGATGTTTCCCCTGGCTGGGGGGTCTAGAACGAGGGGTCACAGTCTCAGGATACGGGGTAGGACATTTAGGACTGAGATGAGGAGAAATTTCTTCACTCAGAGGGCGGTGAACCTGTGGAATTCTCTACCACAGAAGGCTGTGGAGGCCAAGTCACTGAATATATTTAAGAAGGAGGTAGATAGATTTCTAGACAGAAAAGGCATCAAGGGGTATGGGGGGAGAGCGGGAATATGGTATTGAGATAGAGGATCAGCCATGATCATATTGAATGGTGGAGCAGGCTCGAAGGGCCGAATGGCCGTCTCCTGCTCCTATTTTTCTGTGTTTCTAAATAAATTCATCTGTGCTCGATGTTACGGCTTTTACACCCAGACACACTTCAGCCTGAATGCAATCTAAGTTTAAACAGATGGGACTTTATTTGGTGGGAGGCAGGAAGATCGGAACCAGGAGCGACGAGTGGGAAACACCCTCGAATGACTTCAACTAAACTTTTCCCAGAACGTTTGATCTTAAAAATAGATGGCTCGTGAAAAAGGTTCTTTTTGGGGTAAATGAAGCTTTGTTTTATACAACAGATTTACTTCAGAATGGTGCCTTTCACTGCAGATATAGAAAGGAAAGACTTGCAGAAGAACATAATAAATAGGAGCCTGCTCCGCCATTCAATAAGATCATGGCTGGTCATCGACCTCAACTCCACCTTCCTGCCCGATCCCCATATCCCTCGATTCCTTGGAGTCCAAAAATCTTTCGATCTTAGTCTTGAATATACTCAACGGTACCCCACAGCCCTCTGGGGTAGAGAATGCCAAAGATTCACCCCCCTCCAAGTGAAGAAAGACGGCACCTCCGAAAGTGCAGCGCTCCCTCAGTACTGCCCCTCCGACAGTGCAGTGCTCCCTCAGTACTGCCCCTCCGACAGTGCAGTGCTCCCTCAGTACTGCCCCTCCGACAGTGCAGTGCTCCCTCAGTACTGCCCCTCCGACAGTGCAGTGCTCCCTCAGTACTGCCCCTCCGACAGTGCGGCGCTGCCTCAGTACTGCCCCTCCGACAGTGCGGCGCTCCCTCAGTACTGCCCCTCCGACAGTGCGGCGCTGCCTCAGTACTGCCCCTCCGACAGTGCGGCGCTGCCTCAGTACTGCCCTGGGAGTGTCAGCCTAGATTTTGTGCTCGAGTCTCTGGAGTGGGACTTGAACCCACGACCTGCTGACTCCGAGGCGAGAGAGTGCGACTCACTGAGCCGCAGCTGACTCCGTTAATAAACAGGAATTTGGGATGTGTCAAAATGTAGCGTACACCTTCAGGATTCTTGAGTCCAGCAATGGGTGGGAGGCACAAAAGCATTCTCTCTCAAGAAAGAAGTCAACAATGAGAGCTATTGTGTGTTTAGTGTTAGGCAGGGAGCCATTCAAATCCAATAAATGCACAATGGGACTGCCGTCACAAACAGTGCAGCTCAGTGATGGATCTTCCGGACCTCTCGTTATGTTGTAAAATTGTTCACCAGTCGAGAACTTCTCAGTGCTTTTTTTTTAAAAGAGAGAAAGTTAACAGGATCCTTGCTGCGGCCATTTCTCAAAGCAGTTTGACAATTTGGCACCGGTTCCTGTCACACACTGTTCCTACTTCTGGAAACTGCACACAGACCACCATAAGAGGAATTCTACCGTTCTACTGCAACAGGCAATTCATTATAATGGATTAGTCGACAATTATGTGGAGCCTAATCTGATCGAGGGTTCAAGTCAAGTCATACATGAATCACATGGAGCGGGAATCCTGGCTGAATTTGTTCTCCCAAGCTCAGATCAGGGGACAATTATAGCCCTCAAACTACTCTCCCAGTGAGGAACACAGGAACAGGAGGAGGCCATTCAATCCCTCGAGCCAGCTCCGCCATTCAACTAGATCACGGCTGATCTGTACCTTAACTCCATCCACCCACCTTGGTTCCGTAACCCTTAATACCCAACAAAAATCTATCAATCTCAGTTTTGAAAATTTCCAATTGACCCCCAGCCTCAATACCTTCTTGGAGGAGAGTTCCAGATTTCCACTGCCCTTTGTGTGAAGAAGTGCTATCTGACGTCACCCCTGAACGGCCTGGCTCTAATTTTAAGGTTCTGCCCCCTTGTTCTGGACTCCCCCCACCAGAGGAAATAGTTTCTCTCTCTCTACCCGATCAACTCCTTCAATCACCTTAAACACCTCGATTAGATCACCCCTTAATCTTCTAATCTCGAGGGAATACAAGCCCAGTCTCTGCAACCTGTCCTCGTAATTTAATCCTTTCAGCCATGGCGATCAGCAAACGGAGTGTGGGGCAGGTTCCGAAGCCAAGACTCCTTGGTCTAATGGCACAATGCCACACCAGGCTGGACATCTGCCCACTGAGCCACTGGGGAGCTGGTCGTGGAGTTTCTTCTGGATTAAGGCCTCTAACATAAAGTCACTTTTAATCTTACAGTTGGGGTTTCTAGGAGATCACGGCTCAAACGGAGACTCCCCCCCCCGACCACCATCCCACACTTACCTGGTGCTGCAGCTACGAGTCAATAGAAAGACAGACCTGCATTTATATAGTACCACTGAGTCAGAAGGTTGTGGGTTCAAGTCCCACTCCAGAGACTTGAGCACAAAAATCTAGGCTGACACTCCCAGTGCAGTGCTGAGGGAGCGCCGCGCTGTCGGAGGGGCAGTACTGAGGGAGCGCCGCGCTGTCGGAGGGGCAGTACTGAGGGAGCACTGCGCTGTCGGAGGGGCAGTACTGAGGGAGCGCCGCGCTGTCGGAGGGGCAGTACTGAGGGAGCGCCGCGCTGTCGGAGGGGCAGTACTGAGGGAGCGCCGCGCTGTCAGAGGGGCAGTACTGAGGGAGCGCTGCGCTGTCGGAGGGGCAGTACTGAGGGAGCGCCGCGCTGTCGGAGGGGCCATCTTTCGGATCAGACGTTAAACCGAGGCCCTGTCTGCTCTCTCAGGTGGACACGAAAGATCCCATGGCACTATTTCGAAGAGGAGCAGGGGGAGTTCTCCCCGCTGTCCTGGGGCCAATATTTATCCCTCAACCAACATCACTAAAGCAGATGATCTGGTCATTATCACATTGCTGTTTGTGGGAGCTTGCTGTGTGCAAATTGGCTGCCGAGTTTCCCACATTACAACAGTGACTCCATTTCAAAAGTACTTCATTGGCTGTAAAGCGCTTTGGGACGTCCGGAGGTCGTGAAAGGCGCTATATAAATGCAAGTCTTTCTTCTATTACATGAGGGCCGGGGTCTAATCTGACAGGAGACAACAAAACCCACAACATGCAAATCTTTGCAGGCGGCAGGACAAGTCGATAAGGCAGTTCAGAAAGCACACGGGGTCCTTGGCTTCATAAATAGAGGCAGAAAGTACAAAGCAAGGAAGGTATACTAAACCTTTCTAAATCACTGGTTCGGCCTCAGCTGGTGTATTGTGTCCAGTTCTGGGTCCCACACATTAGGGAGGACACCAAGGCCTTGGAGAGGGTGCGGAGGAGATTTCCCAGAATGGTACCTGGGATGAGGGACTTGAGTTACAAGAACAGAAGAACTTAAGAATTAGGAGCAGGAGTCGGCCATTCGGCCCCTCGAGCCTGCTCCGCCATTCAACAAGATCATGGCTGATCTTCGACCTCAACTCCACTTTCCCGCTTGATCCCCATATCCCTCGATTCCCCAAGAGTCCAAAAATCTATCGATCTCTGCCTTGAATATACTCAACGACTGAGCCTCCACAGCCCTCTGGGGCAGAGAATTCCAAAGATTCACCACCCTCCGAGTGAAGAAATTCCTCCTCATCTCAGTCCTAAATATGGAGAGACTGGAGAAGCTGGGATTGTTCTCCTTAGAGCAGAGAAGGTTAAGGGGAGATTTAACAGAGGGATTCAAAATGAAGAAGGGCTTTATAGAATGGATAGGGAGAAACTGTTTCCAGTGGCAGGAGGGTCGGTAACCAGAGGACACAGATTGAAGATAAATCGGCAAAAGAACCAGAGGGGGAGATGAGGAAAATTTCCTTTACGCAGCGAGTTGTTGTGATCTGGAACGCGCTGCCTGAAAGGGCGGTGGGAGCAGATTCAATAGTAACTTTCAAAAGGGAATTGGAGAAATACTTGAAAAGGAAAAATCTACAGGGCTGTGGGGAAAGAGCAGGGGGGAGTGGGACTAATTGGAGAGCTCGACCCAACAGGCACGATGGGCCGAATGGCCTCCTCCTGTGCTGTGTGATACCATCAGAACTCCAAAGGCCACTTCGTTTACCACTGCGAGTTCCATCCATGATGCAAGAAGCGTCTGCCTCTGCCAGCTCGCCCTTAAAGGTAAAAGGAAGCCCCTGTAAAATGCGCGGAGGGTGCTGGTTTGTGGGTGAAGGTTGAAAGATTGGTCCTCAGCCGGCAGCGTGACTGAGGCGGAGAGTTCTGCAATTCAGCAGAGCAGGCTGGGAGAGTTGAGAGGCTGCAGGAGTAACAACGCCCGAGCACTTGACAATGTCCCTCCCTCCGTCCGCCCATTCCGTTTACCATACTGCATTGCAGCAAGTATCTCCGCAGGGAGAGAGAAGCGAGTGACAGCAACAACGTGCATTCGATGCCTTCCTTAAACTCAATCAATCATGGCTGCCCTCATGAATTATTCATAGGATACAAGGTCATTAGGCTTCATGTAATATTAACACCGTCTCTTTGGCCTCCGTCCATACGGGCAGCAGTGCTGGAGAAGAAAGGGCACCACTGATTTCAGAGTGCTCAACACGAAGGTATGTGGATAACATAGTGGGACCTGCAGTAGTTACAGAATCATAGAATGGCTCAATCGTCAGCAGGTGTCCCTCTCCACCCTGGCCGACCCACGCCCTCTCCGCCCTGGCCTGACCCACGCCCTCTCCGCCCTGGCCTGACCCACGCCCTCTCCGCCCTGGCCTGACCCACGCCCTCTCCGCCCTGGCCTGACCCACGCCCTCTCCGCCCTGGCCTGACCCACGCCCTCTCCGCCCTGGCCTGACCCACGCCCTCTCCGCCCTGGCCTGACCCACGCCCTCTCCGCCCTGGCCTGACCCACGCCCTCTCCGCCCTGGCCTGACCCACGCCCTCTCCGCCCTGGCCTGACCCACGCCCTCTCCGCCCTGGCCTGACCCACGCCCTCTCCGCCCTGGCCTGACCCACGCCCTCTCCGCCCTGGCCTGACCCACGCCCTCTCCGCCCTGGCCTGACCCACGCCCTCTCCGCCCTGGCCTGACCCACGCCCTCTCCGCCCTGGCCTGACCCACGCCCTCTCCGCCCTGGCCTGACCCACGCCCTCTCCGCCCTGGCCTGACCCACGCCCTCTCCGCCCTGGCCTGACCCACGCCCTCTCCGCCCTGGCCTGACCCACGCCCTCTCCGCCCTGGCCTGACCCACGCCCTCTCCGCCCTGGCCTGACCCACGCCCTCTCCGCCCTGGCCTGACCCACGCCCTCTCCGCCCTGGCCGACCCACGCCCTCTCTGCCCTGGCCCGACCCACGCCCTCTCCGCCCTGGCCTGACCCACGCCCTCTCCACCCTGTTCGACCCACGCCCTCTCCACCCTGGCCCGACCCACGCCCTCTCCACCCTGGCCCGACCCACGCCCTCTCCACCCTGGCCTGACCCACGCCCTCTCCACCCTGGCCTGACCCACGCCCCCTCCACCCTGGCCTGACCCATGCCCTCTCCACCCTGGCCTGACCCACGCCCTCTCCACCCTGGCCTGACCCACGCCCCCTCCACCCTGGCCTGACCCACGCCCTCTCCACCCTGGCCTGACCCACGCCCCCTCCACCCTGGCCTGACCCACGCCCCCTCCACCCTGGCCTGACCCACGCCCCCTCCACCCTGGCCTGACCCACGCCCCCTCCACCCTGGCCTGACCCACGCCCTCTCCACCCTGGCCTGACCCACGCCCTCTCCACCCTGGCCTGACCCACGCCCCCTCCACCCTGGCCTGACCCACGCCCCCTCCACCCTGGCCTGACCCACGCCCTCTCCACCCTGGCCCGACCCACGCCCCCTCCACCCTGGCCTGACCCACGCCCCCTCCACCCTGGCCTGACCCACGCCCCCTCCACCCTGGCCTGACCCACGCCCTCTCCACCCTGTTTGACCCACGCCCTCTCCACCCTGGCCTGACCCACGCCCCCTCCACCCTGGCCTGACCCACGCCCTCTCCACCCTGTTCGACCCACACCCTCTCCACCCTGGCCTGACCCACGCCCTCTCCACCTGCAATCTGCACTCAGTTAAGGCACTTGCGTTTCATAAGAACATAAGAAATAAGAGCAGGAGTTGGCCATTCGGCCCTCGAGCCTGCTCCGCCATTCAATAAGACCATGGCTGATCATCGACCTCAACTCCACTTTCCCGCCCGATCTCCATATCCCTCGATTCCCCTAGAGTCCAAAAATCTATCGATCTCAGCCTTGAATATACTCAAAGACTCAGCATTCACTGCCCTCTGGGGCAGAGAATTCCAAAGATTCACAACCCTCTGAGTGAAGAAATTCCTCCTCCTCTCAGTTCTAAATGGCCGACCCCTTATCCTGAGACTATGCCCCCTAGTTCTAGACTCTCCAGCCAGGGGCAACAACCTCTCAGCATCTACCCTGTCAATCCCTCTCGGAATCTTGTATGTTTCAATGAGATCACCTCTCATTCTTCTAAACTCCAGAGAGTATCGGCCCATTCTACACAATCTCTCCTCATAGGACAGCCCTCCCATCCCAGGAATCAATCGAGTGAACCTTCGCTGCACCGCCTCCATTTCCACTTCATCTTTCTTCTAAACTCCAAGATTATCTATCAGCCTGGAACAAGCAGCCGAGTGTACGAGAACAAGCGAGTGAGGGAGCATCGAGTTCAGACCCAACCCTGTAACTGAGGACCAGGTGCAGGGAACGAGCGTCGAGAACCTCCAGTCAGCCCTGCCACAGTGCAACCGAGAGTCAGGACCAGGGTAATCTACTGAGGCAAGACACCACCCAGGCTGGGGAGGGGGAGATAAATTAAGAAACCAGTGAGGTGATACCAATCTTGGGTCTTAAGAAGACATGGTTCAGGAGACCAAATAACGTGGAAAAGACACAAGAGCTTCTGACTGAATCCACCTCTCTTTCCGCTCCCCTTACACACAATTTCTTTGAAATGAGTAGAAATTTTGCAGATAAAAGTCTATCTCCCTGTAGTATTTGAATGAGATCTCCAAATTTGCTGTCACGTTGAACAGGAAAAGCTTACTGGCAACGGAATTGGTCGTTAGAAATGTGCAGCTACAGACCAGTCCCTACCGAGAACAAATTGAGACCCGACAGACCAGAGTTATACTGCTAACCCTGCATCATATGTTGTGTCCAAGTGCCCCACTCATAGTATCCCAACACCAGTTAAATTACAGTCAGCCTGAGCCACTCCTCAACCTTTGGACCAGCCATGGCTCATTGGGCAGAACACTCGCCTCTGAGTCAGAAGGTCGTGAGTTCAAGTCCCACTCCAGAGACTTGAGCTAAAAATCCAGGCTGACGCTCCCAGTGCAGTACTGAGGGAGTGCTGCACTGTTGGAGGGGCGGTACCGAGGGAGCACGGCACTGTCGGAGGGGCGGTACCAAGGGAGCGCGGCACTGTCGGAGGGGCGGTACCAAGGGAGCGCCGCACCGTCGGTTGGGCGGTACTGAGGGAGCGTCGCACCGTCGGAGGGGCAGTACTGAGGAAGCGCTGCACCGTCGATGGGGCAGTACTGAGGGAGCGCAGCACTGTCGGAGGGGCAGTACTGAGGGAGCGCAGCACTGTCGGAGGGGCAGTACTGAGGGAGCGCAGCACTGTCGGAGGTGCCGTCTTTCGGATGAGACGTTAAACCGAGGTCCCGTCTGCTCCCTCGGGTGGAATGTAAAAGATTCCAAGGCCACTATTTGAAGAGGAGATGGGGAGTTTCTTGGTGGGCGCTGCGTCGATGGCTTGAGCTGGGATTTGTAAAAATTGAAACGGCTGGGTTGGAGCAGGGAGCTAGAATTTTAAAATATTAACAATTCGTGCTGGGTGAGGGGGGGGATAAAATTGGGCCGTTGTATTTCAATTACCGGGACTGCCAAGCGATTAGGACCTAGAATCATGTTGATCACCATCCTATAGAACATTCGCACTGCCGATTTCAACTCCCTCCCATCTTGGTGATCCTGCCCTTTGTTCTGATTTTAAAGGCATCCCTTCAGTGCCCGCAGGCCGGGGGGAGGGTGGGGGGGTTTGCATATAAGCTTCCATTAACCGTAGTTTACAGCCCAGGCCACCAGCTGTTTGTAACCTCAGCCTGGCATCGACAGGGGTTAAGTGGAGAGAGGAAGCACTTCTGCCGAGACAGAGCGACAGTCACTTTTTCGGCCTGTGTTACTGGTTCGAATAACAGCTGGCTCCTGGGAGATGGGTCACCTGCTGACTCCACCGTCTCCAGAGCTCATACATTATTCAGACTCCGATAGACGGATCAATAAACACCGCGCGTCATTAGGAAAAACACAAATGTTCTCCTAGTAGTAGCACCCAGTCCCGTTCACCCATCGCCCTCTACACTGGCTCCCAGTCTGGCAACGCCTCAATTTTAAAATTCTCATCCTGGTTTTCTCCATGGCCTCGCCCCCTCCCTATCTCTTTAACCTCCTCCAGCCCTCCGAGATCTCGGCGCTCCTCCAATTCTGGCCTCTTGCACATCCCCCGATTTTAATCGCTCCACCATTGGCGGCCGTGCCTTCAGCTGCCTGGGCCCCAAGCTCTGGAATTCCCTCCCTAAACCTCTCCGCCTCTCTCTCCTCCTTTAAGACGCTCCTTAAAACCGACCTCTTTGACCAAGCTTTTGGTCACCTGTCTCAATATCTCCTTATGTGGCTTGGTGTCAAATTTTGTTTGACAATCGCTCCTGTGAAGCGCCTTGGGACGTTTTACTATGTTAAAGGCGCTATATAAATGCAAGTTGTTGTCGCAATTGCAGACAAGAAATTACTGTTGGTGATATTAGCAAACCAAGACAACACGCTGGTAGAACTGTCCCTGACAATTACTTTAACTAGGTTAGCACCTCCACTAAACAGAGGAACAGCAGACGAGTGCATTAAATGTTCATGCGCTAAAATTAGAAGGAAATATTTACCGAGCGTTGTTATGACTTGGGATGTCCGGCCAGGAACAGTGGTGGAAGCAGAATCTAGAACAGCTTCTCACAGGAAAGTGGATAAATATTTGAAGTACAGTAAAAGTTTAAAAGGGTGGGGGGAAAAGAGCAGGGGAATGGGACGGAGTGAATTACTCTTTGGGTGCGATGGGCTGAATGGCCTCCTCTTGCCACTGAATCAGAAGGTTGTGGGTTCGAGCCCCACTCCAGAGACTCGGGCATTTAATCTGGGCCGACACCCCCAGTGCAGTACAGGAAACTTTCGATTAAGCGGCCTCTAAATAACCGGCACGCTCTGTCCACCGGCAAAATTCAGGAGTCGGTTCAGGTAACTTTTTTTTACTTTTATTACTTTTTTTACTCCATTTGTTGCTGTGCAAGGGTGTAGCTGAAGCTGTTGCTAAGCTACAGAGACGCTTGCAACTTGTGCCAATTGTTTTGAAGCTGTTAACCAACAGGGTTTGTTGCTTTATACGGAGCTCTGAGCTCCGTATCTTTTACTATAGCGTTCGGTTATCCGGAATCGTTGATGAACCGGCACCACGTCGGTCTCATCCGTGCCGGATACCAGAAAGTTTCCTGTACTGAGGGAGCGCCGCACTGTCGGAGGTGCCATCTTTCGGATGACATGTTAAACCGAGGCCCCGTCTGCCCTCTCAGGTGGATATAAGAGATCCCGCAGCAGCCTTCTATTCTCACCCAGCGCCTGTTACTGTTCAAACCCAGTAGGATTCTTGATCCAGATCAGAGAATCCTCACCAGCTACGTCATTGCATTCACCTCAACCAACCCTACAAATTAGGCAGCCATTATACAGCCACTCAGATAATAATTAAATGGACATTATTCCTGCTCGACTCATCAAAACCTGATTAAACTACGGGGAGTAAGCATTCCATTGTACTTGTACTAGTACTAGTTACATATGGCAAATAAAATTGAATTGAATTGAATTGAAACTCTCTTTGACCCGCGGTGGTTTCAGTCTCTAATCTGTCCCGATTAACATACAATACTCACCCCATGAACCAACGTGCATAGATTACAGCAAAGGAACAGGCCATTAAACCAACTGGTCCATGGTGGCATTTATCCTCCCACCCCTCTTCATCTCATAAGAACATAAGAATTAGGAGCAGGAGTCGGCCACACGGCCCCTCGAGCCTGCTCCGCCATTCAATAAGATCATGGCTGATCATCGACCTCAACTCCACTTTCCCGCCCGATCTCCATATCCCTCGATTCCCCGAGAGTCCAAAAATCTATCGATCTCAGCCTTGAATATACTCAACGACCGAGCCTCCACAGCCCTCTGGGGCAGAGAATTCCAAAGATTCACCACCCTCTGGGTGAAGAAATTTCTCCTCATCGCAGTCCTAAATGGCCGACCCCTTATCCCGAGACCATGGCTCCTAGTTCTAGACTCTCCAGCCAGGGGGAAACAACCTCTCAGCATCTACCCTGTCAATCCCCCCATAGAATCTTATATTTCAATGAGATTACCTCTCATTCTTCTAAACTCCACATATAAATCTCACCCTGTCAACATATCCTTCTATTCCTTTCTCCCGCACTCAGTCACTCACTCACACTCGCTCATGCTTTCCTCCACTGGGTGCCAAGCTGCCCCAGGCCCCACTCCAGAGACTTGGGCACATAAATACAGGCTGACACTCCCAATGCAGTACTGAGGGAGCGCCGCACTGTCGGAGGAGCAGTACTGAGGGAGCGCCGCACTGTCGGAGGGGCAGTAGTGAGGGAGCGCTGCACTGTCGGAGGGGCAGTACTGAGGGAGCGCCGCACTGTCGGAGGGGCAGTACTGAGGGAGCGCCGCACTGTCGGAGGGGCAGTACTGAGGGAGCGCCGCACTGTCGGAGGGGCAGTACTGAGGGAGCGCCGTACTGTCGGAGGGGCAGTACTGAGGGAGTGCCGCACTGTCGGAGGGGCAGTACTGAGGGAGCGCCGCACTGTCGGAGGGGCAGTACTGAGGGAGCGCCGCACTGTCGGAGGGGCAGTACTGAGGGAGCGCCGCACTGTCCGATGGGCAGTACTGAGGGAGCGCCGCACTGTCCGATGGGCAGTACTGAGGGAGCGCTGCACTGTCGGAGGGGCAGTACTGAGGGAGCGCTGCACTGTCGGAGGGGCAGTACTGAGGGAGCGCAGCACTGTTGGAGGGGCAGTACTGAGGGAGCGCCGCAATGTTGGAGGTGCCATTTTTCAGATAAGACGTTAAACTGAGGCCCAGTCTGCTCTCTCAGGTGGACGTAAAAGATCCCATGGCCACTATTTCGAAGAAGAGCATTGTAGGTTTTTCCTTGAATGGGTGAGCTTTCCTCCTCTGTACCTAGCCTGCGAAGAGTTTGATGGGTATCCAGTTCAATCTTTGGACTGAAGGACGGCACTTCCAACATGGTCGGCCTCGCATCGACCAGCTCGAAACCCCAACCTACTGACTCCGGAGCAAGAGGTCCACATTGACACTTGGTGTGCAATGCAGAACCTGTTTACTGTCACCAGATTCCACGGCCCCAGATCATTTCCTTTGCCTGGACTGATTTGTTATTTAAACAGCAGCTGGCCTCTCTGGCAGCTCATTGCGAGGAACACAAGGGGTCCGAATAACAAACAAACCAAGAGCCAAGCCATCAGTTTACAGAACATTCCAAACATTGCGTTACACCCTTGTAATCTAGCACACACTGTTTTAAAGGGGTAGACACCATTAAAGGCACTTGACCCTCCCTTTTTAGTCCCCCCCCCGCCACCCTATTCATTCAACGTCCAATTCCTGTGGTCAAGGACAGATTGAGGAGCATTTCCACCATCTACAAGGCACAAGTTAGGAGTGTGATGGAATACTCTCCACTTGCCCGGATGAGTGCAGCTCCAACAACACTCGAAGCTCGACACCATCCAGGACAAAGCAGCCCGCTTGATTGGCACCCCATCCACCGCCTTAAACATTCACTCCCTCCACCACCGGCGCACCGTGGCTGCAGTGTGTACCATCTACAAGATGCACTGCAGCAACTCGCCAAGACTTCTTCAACAGCACCTCCCAAACCTGCGACCTCTTCTACCTGGAAAGACAAGGGCAGCAGGCGCACGGGAACACCACCACCTCCAAGATCCCCTCCGAGTCACACACCATCCTGACTTGGAAATATATCGGCCGATCCTTCATCGTCGCTGGGTCAAAATCCTGGAACTCCCTCCCTAACAGCACTGTGGGAGCACCTTCACCACACAGACTGCAGCGGTTCAAGAAGGCGGCTCACCACCACCTTCTCAAGGGCAACTAGGGATGGGCAATAAATGCCGGCCTTGCCAGCGACGCCCACATCCCATAAATGAATTTAAAAAAAACACCCTCTCACACACTGTACCCCATCCAACTCCCCACCCTCACACACACTGTACCCCATCCAACTCCCCACCCTCACACACACTGTACCCCATCCAACTTCCCACCCTCACACACACTGTACCCCATCCAACTCCCCACCCTCACACACACTGTACCCCATCCAACTCCCCACCCTCACACACACTGTACCCCATCCAACTCCCCACCCTCACACACACTGTACCCCATCCAACTCCCCACCCTCACACACACACTGTACCCCATCCAACTCCCCACCCTCACACACACTGTACCCCATCCAACTCCCCACCCTCACACACACTGTACCCCATCCAACTCCCCACCCTCACACACACTGTACCCCATCCAACTCCCCACCCTCACTCACACTGTACCCCATCCAACTCCCCACCCTCACACACACAGTACCCCATCCAACTCCCCACCCTCACACACACTGTACCCCATCCAACTCCACCCTCACACACACTGTACCCCATCCAACTCCCCACCCTCACACACACACTGTACCCCATCCAACTCCCCACCCTCACACACACTGTACCCCATCCAACTCCCCACCCTCACACACACTGTACCCCATCCAACTCCCCACCCTCACACACACTGTACCCCATCCAACTCCCCACCCTCACACACACTGTACCCCATCCAACTCCCCACCCTCACACACACTGTACCCCATCCAACTCCCCACCCTCACACACACTGTACCCCATCCAACTCCCCACCCTCACACACACTGTACCCCATCCAACTCCCCACCCTCTCACACACTGTACCCCATCCAACTCCCCACCCTCACACACACTGTACCCCATCCAACTCCCCACCCTCACACACACTGTACCCCATCCAACTCTCCACCCTCACACACACTGTACCCCATCCAACTCCCCACCCTCACACACACTGTACCCCATCCAACTCCCCACCCTCACACACACTGTACCCCATCCAACTCCCCACCCTCACACACACTGTACCCCATCCAACTCCCCACCCTCACACACACTGTACCCCATCGAACTCCCCACCCTCACACACACTGTACCCCAACCAACTCCCCACCCTCACACACACTGTACCCCATCCAACTCCCCACCCTCACACACACTGTACCCCATCCAACTCCCCACCCTCACACACACTGTACCCCATCCAACTCCCCACCCTCACACACACTGTACCCCATCCAACTCCCCACCCTCACACACACTGTACCCCATCCAACTTCCCACCCACTCACACACATAAGAAATAGGAGCAGGAGTCGGCCATTCGGCCCTTCGAGCCTGCTCTGCCGTTCAATGAGATCATGGCTGATCTTCTGCCTCAACTCCATTCACCGGTCCTATCGCCATATCCCTTGATGCCTTTACTTGTCAGAAATCTATCGACTTCTGTTGTGGATATACCTGGATATTTCATAGACCAGTGATACTGCTATGTGTGCAGTTTCAACTTTGCAAATTGCGCAGGACAACTCGGAATGAATTCATCGGCCAACGTTAAGCACAGTGGGAAGATAGTTTAGGTGTGCTCTACCTGGATGTAAAGCAAAATCTTTTTTAAAAAGTCGGAGGAATATAGGTTTTGAAATAGATTATTCTTAACCTTCATCACCAGCAAAGCAGATGATCTGGTCATCATCACATTGCTGTTTGTGGGAGCTTGCTGTGTGTAAATTGACTGCCACGTTTCCCACATTACAACAGTGACCACACTTCAAAAACTACTTCATTGGCTAAAAGCATTTTGATCATAAGAACATAAGAATTAGGAGCAGGAGTCGGCCATTCGGCCCCTCGAACCTGCTCCGCCATTCAATCAGATCAAGGCTGATCTTCTACTTCATCTCCACTTTCCCGTCCAATCCCCATATCCCTCGATTCCCCAAGAGATCAAAAATCTATCGATCTCAGCCTCAAATATACTCAACGACTGAGCATTCACAGCCCTCTAGGGCAGAGAATTCCAAAGATTCACAACCCTCTGAGTGAAGAAATTTCTCCTTACCTCAGTCCTAAATGTCCTACCCCGTATCCGGAGACTGTGACTCCTTGTTCTGGACCCCCCAGCCAGGGGAAACATCCTCCCTACATCCAGTCTGTCTAGCCCTGTCAGAATTTTATACGTTTCAATGAGATCCCCTCTCATTCTTCTAAACTCTAGTGAATACAGGCCTAGTCGACCCAATCTCTCCTCATAGGACAGTCCTGCCATCCCAAGAATCAGTCTGGTGAACCTTCACTGCACTCCCTCTATGGCAAATATATCCTTTCTTAGGTAAGGAGACCAAAACTGCACACAGTACTCCAGGTGTGGTCTCACCAAGGCCCTGTATAACTGTAGTAAGACATCCTTGCTCCTGTACTCAAATCCTCTTGCAATGAAGGCCAACATACCATTTTCCTTCCTAACTGCTTGCTGCACCTGCATGTTTGCTTTCAGTGACTGGTGTACAAGGACACCCAGGTCCCTCTGCACATCAACATTTCCCAATCTAGCACCATTTAAATAATACTCTGCCTTTGTTTTTCCTACCGAAGTGGATAACTTCACATTTATCCACGTTATACTGCATCTGCCATGTATTTGCCCACTCACTCAACTTGTCTAAATCGCCTTGAAGCCTCTTTGCATCCTCCTCACAACTCACAATCCCACCTAGTTTCGTGTCGTCAGCAAACTTGGAAATATTACATTTGGTTCCCTCCTCCAAATCATTGATATATATTGTGAATAGCTGGGGCCCAAACACTGATCCCTGCGGTACCCCACTAGTCATCGCCTGCCACCCTGAAAAAGACCCATTTATTCCTACTCTCTGTTTCCTGTCTGTTAACAATTCAGCTCCCCCAGTCGGCCCTGCTCTCAACCTGGGACTGATAGCGTCACCCTCGCCCAGACAGGCCAAACTCATTGTGGCATTTTCCTCTCGCAAGTCAGCTATCTAAAGCCTCGTCAGACAACATTGCATTTGACTGCGTTCATTTCTAACTGTTTACGGATCTCATCGGCCAGGCAGACAATGAAGAAATCAATATGTTGAGTGATTCGGAGTCTAGTGCTGTAGCCTCCCCGCCGGAAGCAATATTCCGATCAATTGGGTTTTTTCCCTCCCATAATTTTATCATTTGGGATCAAGACTGCGGGAACGTGAAATCTGACACAACGATCTATCAGAGATAAAAACCAAACCAAAGCATTAATTACAGGCTAGGGGCTGGGGGAGTTAGTTGCTGCAGAATCACTGATCCCTCGATCAATAGCTGGTGGTCGTACAGCAGCTGCTTTGCTGACGGTTGTTATGGGGTATTGATATATTGCGGCCAGTTGCCACTCTGCAGTCAATCATGAATCAGGCAAAAATGACGAGCCGTTAAACCGAGGCCCCGTCTGCTCTCTCAGGTGGATGTAAAAGATCCTATGGCACTATTTCGAAGAAGAGCAGGGGGGATTTCTCCCCGGTGTCCTGGGGCCAATATTTATCCCTCAATCAACATCACTAAAAAACAGATGATCCGGTCATTATCACATTGCTGTTTGTGGGAGCTTGCGGTGTGCAAATCGGCTGCTGTGTTTTCCACATTACAACAGTGACTACACTTCAAAAAGTACTTCATTGGCTGTGAAGCGCTTTGGGACGTCCGGTGGTTGTGAAAGGCGCTAGAGAAATGCAAGTCTTTCTTTCGTTTTATTATTCAACAATTTGAATTAAGCAACGTATGCAAGACAGGAAAGTAAAATTTAGCACTTAAAAACGATCAGATAAATTGAATGAAGTGACCTTGAATTAAGAGGATCAATCGCTACATCAATAATCTTGGAAGAAATAAGATGGGCTGAATAGACTTTCTCATCTGTAATTATCTTGCAATCTTGTGGCATTCTCAAACCACCAGCCCAGAGATCATTGCATCATTCATTCATTCACAAGCAACATCCCAAAGCTTGCCCAACAGGTTTAACAACAAGAACAATTTGCATTTATATAGCGCCTTTAACGTAGCAAAACACCCCAAGGCGCTGCACAGGAGCGTAACCAAAACGCTTGGTCAAAGAGGTAGGTTTTAAGGAGCGTCTTAAAGGAGAGAGAGGCGGAGGGGTTTCGGGAGGGAATTCCAGAGCTCGGGGCCCAGGCAGCTGAAGGCACGGCCGCCAATGGTGGAGCGATTAAAATCGGGGGATGCTCAAGAGGCCAGAATTGGAGGGGCGCAGATATCTAGGAGGGTTGTAGGGCTGGAGGAGGTTACAGAGATAGGGAGGGGCGAGGCCATGGAGGGATTTGAAAACAAGGATGAAAATTTTGAAATCGAGGCACTGCTTAACCGGGAGCCAATGTAGGTCAGCGAGCCCAGGGGTGATGGGCGAACGGGACTTGGTGCGAGTTAGGACACGGGCAGCAGTGTTGTGGATGAGCTCAAGTTTACGATGCCACAGTGCCCACAGGGGCAGGTTAAAGGGAGGCAGTTTCCAGGGGTCCCCGCTCCTGGTGAGATCACTAAACCCTTCGGTTGACTGGCCTGGTTAAAAAAATCAGTCATATCTCCCACCAAAGCTCCTGGGTGAATGCATGTACAGGAATCCCTCCCCAACCGCGGGGAATACGTCCCTGAAAACCCCCGTGGTTAGTAAAACCGCTGTTGGCAAATTCAGTATAAACACAATAAAAAATATAAAAAGCATAAAAATCATGTTATTTACCTTATTCCTAAATTAAAAACCGTGGATATGCAAATTTCACAGCCGCGGTTGACAAAAATTGTCGCAGAGTGGAAACCGAGTATACGTGAAATCCGCATATGGCAAACCCGCGGTTGGGGCGGGATTCCTGTACTGCTAAAACAGAGAGCCTAAACCGTCCCAGACTTGATGTGCGCTCTGTACCGATCTCTTGCAGGGCAGTATTTGGAGCGGGGAGGGGAGAGGGGGTTACAGCTGGCCTCGACAGACACCCCCCACAACCCGGGCCAGAAAATATGGGGGAGGAGGAGAACAAAACAGGGAGAAAAGCCACAGTGCGGGCACAGTGCTGAGGAACGGACGTAGATCAGGCAAATAAAGAATGACGCCCTCCACGATCGCATAGCCTGTCCACAGCTGCCACCTGGGTGCACACGGGCAGAGTTGTGAACGAGGGGAATTACGCAACAGCCACAGAACCACGTCAGCGAGAGAGTCTGGAGAAAATCAGAGAGGTAAAAACCTGCAAGTCCGGTTTAATTCCACTTTCCCAGCACGAGTGAACATTCCCTTTCAGAGTTTGTAGCTCGGTTTTCTGAATTACTTTCCCCACTTTCCCTCTCCGGGAAGCTACTGCCTCACGCTGGCGTGCAGTCGGAGGGGGTCCCTGCCGCCCGCCAGACCCTCACCTAAAAGGCTAATCTTCATCTGAAGGAACAGTCCAGCGGCAGCAGGCTATTCCATCATGGGGGCGTCACACTGAAGGTCGACCTTATCCTCAACAAATGCCTACGCGCCCATTCTAGCGCAGACCCGTGACATCGTTTACTAATCAGCATCCTTCCCATTGTGTTCTCAACCTTGTTTTCAAATCTCTCCACGGCCTCGCCCCATCCCTATCTCTGCAACCTCCTCCAGCCCTACAACCCTCCGAGAGGAGACCTTATTGAGGTGTAGAAAATTATGAGGGGCCTAGATAAAGTGGATAGGAAGGACCAATTTCCCTTAGCAGAGGGGTCAAAAACCAGGGGGCACAGATTTAAAGTAACTGGGGGAAGGTTTAGAGGGGATTTGAGGGGAAATGTCTTCACCCAGAGGGTTGTGGGGGTCTGGAACTCGCTGCCTGAAAGGGTGGTAGAGGCAGGAACCCTAACCACATTTAAAAAGTACTTGGATGTGCCCTTGGGATGCTCTAACCTGCAGGGCTACGGACCAAGAGCTGGGAAATGGGATTAGGCTGGATAGCTCTTTGTTGGCCGGTGCGGACACGATGGGCCGAAATGGCCTCCTTCCGTGCTGTAACTTTCCATGATTCTACTTTCTATGAGATGTCTGGGCTCCTCCAATTCTGCCCTCGAGCTTCCCCGATTTCCATCACTCCACCATTGGTGGCCGTGCCTTCAGCTGCCTGGGCCCCGAGCTCTGGGATTCCCTCCCTAAACCTCTCCGCCTCTCTCCCCTCCTTTAAGACGCTCCTTAAAACCGACCTCTTTGACCAAGCTTTTGGTCACCTGTCCTAACATCTCCTTATATGGCTCGGTGTCAATTTAAGTCTGATAATCGCTCCCGTGAAGCACTTTTGGGGACATTTTACTGCATTAAAAGGCGCTATATAAATGCAAATTGTTGGTGCTGTTATGACAATCACAGTCAACCGAGAGAGGGAACTGCCAGCCCACTGGTCCGGCTTGCATTTGAACCCAGAGGCGAAAGGTCAGTGTCTACACCGTCATCCCCCAATGATTGGCTTCTCGTTATAAAATCCTATCCAATAAGTGAAAAAAGTTTCCCGAATCTTCTCTTTATTCCCCCCCTGCCCGCCCAACCCGCCGCACACCAAAAAAAACCTACTGGCTGGAGACAACTGTTCCACAGGGAAGAATCAATTCGAGCTCAAAATCCTAAATCACATGGCCAACCCGGAGCTTCCACGATCTGGTAGGAATGGCACAGGGAGTTTTGGCTCGGCAAGAACCGCGCGGAAGTTGGTTAAATTCTTCAAAGCAAAGTTTATTTAAGAAAAAGCACACTGTCCATTTTTTTTTATTTTTTAAAACACACGTAATTTGGGGGCATTTCCAGTCCTAATAACAGCCTCTTCCAAAAAAACCCTGCCCACCAGAATCATTCGCAGGGCACCATATGTGGATCTAGATTCCCAGCAGTACTTTTGTTTCAGATTTTTCGTTTTGCAAGTGTTAGGAATGACTACACCACTTCACGCACTCAATTAATTAATTACACATATCGGAGTGTCAGCAATAAGCTCGCCCAGCAACATTTCAGCAGCAACAATGACCTTATTTGCTAAATTGTTTTTGCAATGAATACAGCTCCAACAACACTCAAGAAGCTCGACACCATCCAGGACAAAGCAGCCCGCTTGTTTGGCACCCCATCCACCACCTTAAACACTCACTCCCTCCACCACTGGCGCACCGTGGCTGCAGTGTGTACCATGTACAAGATGCACTGCAGCAACTCGCCAAGGCTTCTTCGGCAGCACCTCCCAAACCCGCGACTTCCACCACCTAGAAGGACAAGGGGCAGCAGACGCATGGGAACAGCACCACCTCCAAGTTCCCCTCCAAGTCACACACCATCCCGACTTGGAAATATATCGGCTGTTCCTTCATCGTCGCTGGGTCAAAATCCTGGAACTAACCCACTAACAGCACTGTGGGAGCACCTTCACCACACGGACTGCAGCGGTTCAAGAAGGTGGCTCACCACCACCTTCTCAAGGGGCAACTAGGGATGGGCAATAAATGCCGGCCTTGCCAGAAACGCCCACATCCCATAAACGAATAAAAAACAAAATTAGTCTTCTGCCAGTGCGGGGGGGGGGGACACAGTAATAGTAGCAGTTGCCTCATGATGCTGGGGAATGGCCACCTGAATGCCCACACTGAACTGGGAGCCAATGTCCAACCTAACCCATTCAGTGCCCATCCGAGGAAACAGAACTGGCATAAAATGCCATTATGGCAAGTCGCTCCGTCATCATAAAAAGATAGAATCATACAACCAAGATCGCTAGAACGGATGATCTGGTCATTTATCACATCGCGGTTTGTGGGATCTTGCTGTGCGCAAATTGGCTGCCGCGTTTCCCACATTACAACAGTGACTCCACTTCGGAAAGTGCTTCATTGGCTGTAAAGCTCTTTGGGACGTCCTAAGGTGGTGAAAGGCGCGATAGAAATGCGAGTCTTTCTTTTTCTTTAGAAACACAAGAGGCCATTCAGCCCATCGTGCCTGTGCCAGCTCTTTCTGCTATCCAATTAGTTCCACTCCCCCGCCCGCTCCCCGTAGTCCTGCAATTTTTTTCCATTCTGTCAGTCAACAAACTCTCAAGAGAAACATCTCCCATTCTTTTTCCAATTTCCTCCCCTCTTTGGGTTCTTGCTCCTTGGATGCGAGTTTCCACCAGCACTTCACCCAAGTGACTCGCCAGCCCGCAGATGGCAAGTGTTGGCAGCCGAGGCTCAGTGGGCAGCACCCTCGCCTCTGGGTCTGAAGGTCGTGGGTTCAAGTCCCACTCCAGGGACTTGAGCACAAAAATCTAGGCTGACGCACCCAGTGCTCTGGGAGTCAAATGCTCTGGGAGTTGGACGCCCCTGGACTGGGACACTCTGGAATTGAGATGCTCGGAGACTGGGCTATTCCTGGAGTTCGATGTCCCTGGAGTAGGATGCTCCGGGAGTAGGAGTCCCCTGGATTGGGCTGCTCCTGGTTTAAATGCCCCGGACCCAACTGCTCAGGGAACAGCTCCAGCCCCGGGACTGGGGATACTCCGGGATTGAGATACTCCAGGTTTAATACCATGGACCCACCTGCTCTGGGTACAGCTCCAGCTCCTGCACTGGGACACTCCGGGTCTAGCTCACTCCGGGTTCAGACACTCCGGGACCGCTCACTCCGGGTCCACACACCCACCTGCTCCGGGTCCGCTCACTCCGGGTCCACACACCCACCTGCTCCGGGTTCGCTCACCCACCTGCTCCGGGTTCAGACACTCCGGGTTCACTCACTCCGGGTCCGCACACCCACCTGCTCCGGGTTCAGCTCCCGCAGCCTCTCCTCGATCCAGCTCTCCAGCTCCAGCCGGCGCCGCAGTTCCCCGCGGTCGTACCGGACCGTCACCCTCGCCTGGCGCCGCTGCAGCGCCGGTCCGGGCTGCCTTTGCGCCGGGAGCCTGCCCTGGCTTTTCCTGCCCACTCGCTGCGCCGCCATCCTCCGCCAGGCACTGGGACACTGCGCCGATCCCGCGGGGTCCGCCTACTCCGCAACACCTCCCGACCAACTCGCTGCTCGCTCCCGGGGCCAGGCGGTCCCAGCCTCGGCTCCACACTCGCTCAATCACTGGCTCACTGCCTCAATCTCCAGCTCACTGCCTCAATCTCCTGCTCACTCCTTCAATCTCCAGCTCACTGCCTCAATCTCAACACTGGATAAACAGGGGGCTATAGGGAGGGAGGAGCTAAACACGATCAAAATCACTAAGGAAGTGGTACTCAGTAAAATAATGGGACTCAAGGCGGATAAATCACCTGGACTTGATGGCTTACATCCTAGGGTCTTGAGGGAAGTGGCGGTAGGGATTGTGGATGCATTGGTAATAATTTTCCAAAACTCCCTGGACTCGGCAAAGGTCCCGGCAGACTGGAAAACTGCTAATGTAACACCCTTATTTAAAAAGGGCAGTAGACAGAAGGCTGGAAACTATACACCGGTTAGCCTAACATCTGTGGTAGGTAAAATTTTGGAGTCCATTATTAAGGAGACAGTAACAGGACATTTGGATAATCATAATTTAATAGGACAAAGTCAGCATGGTTTTATGAAGGGGAAGTCATAGAGTCATAGAGTTTTACAGCACAGAAAGAGGCCCTTCGGCCCATCGTGTCTGCGCCGCCCATCCATCCCTGTCCAGTCTAATCCCATTTTCCAGCATTTGGTCCATAGCCTTGTATGCAATGGCATTTCAAGTGCTCATCCAAATGCTTCTTGAATGTTGTGAGGGTTCCTGCCTCCACCACCCTTTCAGGCATTGAGTTCCACATTCCAACCACCCTCTGGGTGAAAAAGTTCCTCCTCAAATCCCCTCTAAATCTCCTGCCCCTTACCCTGAATCTATGCCCCCTTGTTATTGACCCCCCCACTAAGGGGAAAAGTTCCTCTTTATCTACCCTATCTATGCCCCTCATTATTTTGTACACCTCAATCAGGTCCCCCCTCAGCCTTCTCTGCTCCAAGGAAAACAACTCCAGCCTGTCCAGCCTCTCTTCATAGCTGAGGCGCTCCATCCCAGGTAACATCCTGGTGAATCTTCTCTGCACCCTCTCCAAAGCAATCACATCCTTCCTATAGTGAGGCGACCAGAACTGCACACAGTACTCCAGCTGTGGCCTCACCAGCGTTTTGTACAGCTCCATCATAACCTCCCTGCTCTTATATTCTATGCCTCGGCTAATGAAGGCAAGTATCCCATATGCCTTTTTAACCACCTTATCTACCTGCTCCGCTGCCTTCAGGGATCTATGTACATGTACACCAAGGTCCCTCTGACCCTCTGTACTTCCTAGGGTCCTACCACTCATTGTGTATTCCCTTGCCTTATTTGTCCGTCCAAAATGCATCACCTCGCACTTTTCAGGGTTAAATTCCTGACCATCTGACCAACCCGTTTATATCGTCCTGTAGCCGGAGGCTTTCCTCCTCGCAATTTACCACCCCACCAATTTTCGTGTCATCTGCGAACTTACTGCGAACTTACTGATCATACCTTTTACATTTTCATCCAAATCATTTATGTAGATCACAAACAATAAGGGACCCAGCACCGATCCCTGAGGTACCCCACTGGACACAGGCTTCCAGTCACAAAAGCAACCTTCGACCATCACCCTCTGCCTCCTGCCACTCAGCCAGTTTAGGATCCAACGCGCCAAGGCACCCTGGATCCCATGGGCTCTTACCTTCTTGACCAGTCTCCTATGCGGGACTTTGTCAAAAGCTTTACTGAAGTCCATGTACACCACATCCACAGCATTTCCCTCATCCACCCCACTAGTCACCCCCTCGAAAAATTCGATCAGATTTGTTAGACATGATTTACCCTTGACAAAGCCATGCTGACTATCCCCGATTAATCCTTGCCTCTCCAAGTGGAGATTAATTTTGTCCCTCAGAATTTTTTCCAATAATTTCCCCACCACAGATGTTAGACTCACTGGCCTGTAATTCCCTGGTTTATCCCTGCTACCTTTCTTGAATAATGGTACAACGTTAGTTGTTCTCCAGTCCTCTGGTACATCCCCTGTGGCCAGAGAGGTTCTGAAAATTAGTGTCAGAGCCCCTGCAATCTCCTCCCTTGCCTCCCACAGCAGCCTGGGATACATCTCGTCCGGGCCTGGGGATTTGTCATGTTTGACAAATTTGCTGGAGTTCTTTGAGGAAGTAACATATAGGGTGGATAAAGGGGAACCAGTGGACGTAGTGTATTTAGACTTCCAGAAGGCATTTGACAAGGTGCCACACAAAAGATTATTGCTTAAGATAAAAAATCACAGGATTGGGGGTAATATTCTGGCATGGATAGAGGATTGGCTATCTAACAGAAGGCAGAGAGTTGGGATAAATGGTTCATTCTCAGACTGGCAATCAGTAACTAATGGTGTTCCGCAGGGGTCAGTGCTGGGTCCCCAACTCTTTACAATCTATATTAACGATTTGGAGGAGGGGACCAAGTGTAACATATCAAAGTTTGCAGATGATACTAAGATGGGAGGGAAAGTAGTGAGTGAGGAGGACATAAAAAACCTGCAAGGGGACATCGACAGGCTAAGTAAGTGGGCAGAGATTTGGCAGATGGAATACAATACTGGAAAGTGTGAGGTTATGCACTTTGGCAGGAAAAATCGTAGAGCAAGTTATTATCTTAATGGCAAGAAACTGGAAAGTACTGAAGTACAAAGGGATCTGGGGGTCCTGGTGCACGAAACTCAAAAGGTTAGTATGCAGGTGCAACAAGTGATTAAGAAGGCCAATGGAATGTTGGCTTTCATTGCTAGGGGGATAGAATATAAAAATAGGGAGGTATTGCTTCAGTTGTACAAGGTATTGGTGAGACCGCACCTGGAATACTGCATACAGTTTTGGTGTCCATACTTAAGAAAAGACATACTTGCTCTCGAGTCAGTACAAAGAAGGTTCACTCGGTTAATCCCGGGGATGAGGGGATGGACATATGAGGAGAGGTTGAGTAGATTGGGACTCTACTCATTGGAGTTCAGAAGAATGAGAGGCGATCTTATTGAAACATATAAGATTGTGAAGGGGTTGGATCGGGTGGATGCGGGGAGGATGTTCCCGATGATGGGTGAAACTAGAACTAGGGGGCATAGTCTTAGAATAAGGGGCTGCTCTTTCAAAACTGAGATGAGGAGGAACTACTTCACTCACAGGGTGGTAGGTCCATGGAATATGCTGCCCCAAAAAGCTGTAGAAGCTACATCATTACATAAATTTAAAACAGAAATAGACAGTTTCCTAGAAGTAAAGGGAATTAAGGGTTATGGGGAGCGGGCAGGAATTTGGACATGAGTCTAGGTTCGGATCGGACATGGCCCTGTGGGTAGCGGAGCGGGCCCAGGGGCCATGTAGCCTGATCCTGCTCCTATTTCGTGTGTCTAATTCTGTTAGATTCAGGAGATGGTTCTGTGATAGTAGATTGGCGGTTAGGATCAGATCAGCCATGATCTTATTGAATGGCGGAGCAGGCTCGAGGGGCCGATTGGCCTACTCCTGCTCCTATTTCTTATGTTCTTATGTTCTCCAGCTCACTGCTTCAATCTCCTGCTCAATGGCTCAATCTCCAGCTCACTGCTTCAATCTCCAGCTCACTGCCTCAATCTCCAGCTCACTGCCTCAATCTCCAGCTCACTGCCTCAATCTCCAGCTCACTGCCTCAATCTCCAGCTCACTGCCTCAATCTCCAGCTCACTGCCTCAATCCCCAGCTCACTGCCTCAATCTCCAGCTCACCGCCTCAATCTCCAGCTCACCGCCTCAATCTCCAGCTCACTGCCTCAATCTCCAGCTCACTTGTTCCTAAGTTACAGTTTTTATTGGTTTAAGGGGCCACCTGCTTAACTTCAAATAGGCAACTGCCCGGGAGAAGAGGCAGACTTGGATGAAAATAGTATTTTAATTTAATTTAATTTGTTCAGTTTCCTTATTAGTTTGTTTTTTTGTTAAGTTACTGTTTTTATTGGTTGTGCCCCTTTTGGCAATTGCCCAATTTAAGAGTCAGCGTTGGACGTACTCGCGTCCACCTGGGGCGGGACACCGGCAATATTAACATCGCAAAACGGCCCAAGGCGCTTTACAGGAGTGTTATCAAACTACATACGAATTAGGAGCAGGAGTCGGCCACTCGGCCCCTCGAGCCTGCTCCGCCATTCAATAAGATCGCGGCCGGTCCGATTACTCCACATTCCCGCCTACCCCCAATAACCTTTCACCCCCTTGCTTACCAAGAATCTATCGACCTCTGCCTTAATAATATTCAAAGTCTCTGCTTCCACCGCCCTCTGAGGAAGAGAGTTCCAAAGACTCACGACCCTCTGTGAGAAAAAATTTCTCCTCATCTCTGTCTTAAATGGGCGACCCCTTATTTTTAAACAGTGACCCCTAGTTCTAGATTCTCCCACAAGAGGAAACATCCTCTCCACATCCACCCTGTCCATTAGGACAGGTGACCAAAAGCTTGGTCAAAGATTTTAAGGAGCGTCTTAAAGGAGGAGAGAGAGGCGGAGAGGCTTAGGGAGGGAATTCCAGAGCTTAGGGCCGAGGCAGCTGAAGGCACGGCCGCCAATGGTGGAGCGATTAAAATCGGGGGATGCTCAAGAGGCCAGGATTGGAGGAATGCAGATATCTCGGGGGGGTTGTGGGGCTGGAGGAGGTTACAGAGACAGGGAGGGGGGCGACGAGGCCATGGAGGGATTTGAAAACAAGGATGACAATTTTAAAATTGAGGCGTTGCCTCATGTCCCAACTAATAATCAGTAAATTGGTAAAGTTATTACCAGACAATTTTCAAATTAGTGTTAATGAAGTGTAGGATCCTCTGCTTGTCCGTAAGTCTCAGAAAACATCTGGTGAACCGGTCGACTCTGTGTTCATTGTCCATGGTCACCTGGCCACCTCAGCACTATCAAACATCTAAAAGAAAAAGGCTTGCCTTTATATAGCGCCTTTCACAACCTCAGGACGTCTCAAAGCGCTTTACAGCCAATGAAGTACTTTTTGAAGTGTAGTCACTGTTGTAATGTAGGAAACACGGCAGCCAATTTGTGCACAGCAAGCTCCCACAAACAGCAATGTGATAATGACCAGATCATCTGTTTTTAGGTATTGGTTGAGGGATAAATATTGGCCCCAGGGCATTGGGGAGAACTTCGAATAGTGGCCGTGGGATCCTTTACATCCACCTGAGAGAGCAGACTCGGTTTAAAGTCTCATCCGAAATACAGCACCTCCGACAGTGCAGCACTCCCTCAGCACTGCACTGGAGTGTCAGCCTGGATTTTTGTGCTCAACTCTCTGGAGTGGGACTTGAACCCACGACCTTCTGACTCAGAGGCGAGAGTGCTGTCAATCGGCCCCAAGTGTCACAAATTGTTTAGTTTGTTCTGGTTTATTTTTAAAGGGGCAATGCTGGACTCTTAAGGGGGAGGTGTCGTGACCGGGAGTGAGGGTCCTTGCTGGGGGGAGCACAAACACAGAATTACCCTTTAGTGTAAAACGCACTCTCAATCGAGGGTTCTGCTGCACCTCAACAGAGGAGGATAAATGCTGATGATTTAGCAAAGTAGACTCAGCTAAGCTCTGGAATTCTCACCCTAAACCTCTCCGCCTCTCTCTGCTCCTTAAAACCCACCTCTTTAACCAAGCTTTTGGTCACCTGCCCTAATATCCCCTTATGTGGCTCGGTGTCAAATTGTGTTTGATAATCGCTCCTACATAACGACAACGATTTACATTTCAAAAGTAATTAGTTGGCTGTGACGTGCTAGGCGCTATATCAATGCAAGATCTCCTCTTCTTTCAAACGTCAGCGTCAGATTTTCCCTCTTTCCATAAAAGAAAGAACTTGCATTTATATAGCGCCTTCCGTGTCTGCGTGCCGTCCCAAAGTGCTCTGCAGCCTACAAAACTACTGAAACAGCGGTGAACTGGTGACTTCAATATGTTCCCGTCTTTGCTTAAACTGTCTGCTCTTTATTAATGAAATAATAAAAAGGATCTTTTAAAAATGCACAATGTCAGTGCGTCTTACAGGATTCTGACACCCGGGTATTTAGCTCGAGGGAGCTCTCTGCTGGTTGTCCACCAGATGTCGAGCAGTTTTAAGAACATAAGAACATAAGAAATAGGAGCAGGAGTCGGCCATTCGGCCCCTCGAGCCTGCTCCGCCATTCAATAAGATCATGGCTGATCATCGACCTCAACTCCACTTTCCCGCCCGATCTCCATATCCCTTGATTCCCCGAGAGTCCAAAAATCTATCGATCTCAGCCTTGAATATACTCAAAGACTCAGCATCCACAGCCCTCTGGGGCAGAGAATTTTAAAGATTCTCCACCCTCTCAGTGAAGAAATTCCTCCTCATCTCAGTCTTAAATGGCCGACCCCTTATCCTGAGACTATGCCCCCTAGTTCGAGACTCTCCAGCCAGGGGGAAACAACCTCTCAGCATCTACCCTGTCAATCCCCTTCAGAATCTTATATGTTTCAGTGAGACCACCTCTCATTCTTCTAAACTCCAGAGAGTATCGGCCCATTCTACACAATCTCTCCTCATAGGACAGCCCTCTCACCCCAGGAATCAGTCGAGTGAACCTTCGTTGCACCGCCTCCAAGGCAAGTATATCCTTCCTTGGATAAGGAAATCAAAACTGTGCCCAGTACTCCAGGTGTGGTCTCACCAAGGCCCTGTACAATTGGAGCAAGACTTCCTCACTCTTATACTCCAACCCCCTTGCAATAAATTTTTCATTCGTGTATTTTCTCTCTCTCTCTCGCTGCAGGTCATTTTTCTTCAAACGTAAAACCATGGAGAGCAGCACGGAGTGTATCTGCACTCCCCGAGCGGTGGAACTGAAGGGAACACAGAAACCGTTCATTGTTTCTCACTAGTTGTCTGCTCAGGAGCCGAGATAAGATCGAGTTGTCACAATCTGTGAATCTCACATCGCGATGGGATTTTTATCTCACTGACGAGATAACCTGCTTCTGTGCCGCACCTCGTGGCCAGTCTGAGCTCAGTGGGGACGTTACAATTGACTTTAGTTCCCTGGGCTGGGAGTCCCCCCCTTGATTATTATCCAGGCAGCACAGACTAAATAAAAATTCCCATCCAGTGAGGACATCAGCCGAGGGCAGCGCTGGGCTCAGTTTGATAATGCAAGGGTGGCGATGGTGGGCAGAATTAGGAATATCAACAACTTGCATTTATATAGCGCCTTTAACATAGTAAACCGTCCCAAGGCGCTTCACAGGAGCGATTATCAAACAAAATTTGACCCCGAGCCACTTAAAGAGATATTAGGACAGGGGACCAAAAGCTGGGTCAGAGATGTCGGTTTTAAGGAGCGTCTTAAAGGAGGAGAGAGAGGCGGAGAGGTTTAGGGAGGGAATTCCAGAGCTCGGGGCCCAGGCAGCTGAAGGCACGGCCGCCAATGGTGGAGCGATTATAATCAGGGTTGCTCAAGAGGGCAGAATTAGAGGATTGCAGATATCTCGGGGGGTTGTGGGGCTGAAGGAGATTACAGAGATAGGGAGGGGCGAGGGCCATGGAGGGATTTGAAAACAAGGATGAGAATTTTGAAATCGAGGCGCTGCTTAACCGGGAGCCAATGTAGGTCACCCGGTGCGGAGGGGAGCGGGAGGGTCGGAGGCCCTCCTCGTGGGACTGCTCCTGGGCATGACCAAAGTGGCCATTAACAGGTCCAGGCAGCGGGTGGTCGAGGGGGTCGTCCGGCCCGATTGCCTGCCTCTCTTCTGCGGCTATGTTCGCGCCCGGGTGGCCCTGGAGATGGAGCACGCGGTGTCCGCCGGCACGCTCGAGGCCTTCCGAGACCGGTGGGCGCCGCAGGGACTGGAGTGCATCATCACCACCGGCAACCAAACTTTAATTTAATTTGATAAGTTTTATTTAAAGTTCTATTTAATATACAGTTAATTTGGTTCAATAAAAGCTGCTGGTGCCCTCTGCTGGTATCAATCAGAGACTCGCACTGAGAATCTTACCGCACGGAAGGAGAGGGTTTGGCCCAATAGAGCCTGTGCCGGCTCCTTGAAGCAACTATCCAATTATTCCCACTCCCCCTTGCTCGGTTCCCATACACCTGCAATTATTTTATTTTCAAGACTTTATCCGATTCTCTTTTGAAAGTTACTATTGAATCCGCTTCCACCGCCCTTTCAGGCAGCACATTCCAGATCACAACAACTCGCTGCGTAAAGAACATTTCTCCTCATCTCCCCCTCTGGTTCTTTTGCCGATTACCTTGAATCCGTGTCCTCTGGTTACCGACCCTCCCGCCACTGGAGACTTCTGTAATTAATGTTTTTACCGAATTATCTTAATACACTGAACACAGCAGTAAAACATATGGGGCCGTATTTTCCGATGCCTATGGGTGTGTACAAGCTGTGTACCCACCCATAGGGACATCGGAAAAGCCGGTTTCAGGCACGCCCAGCGCAGTCGCTGAAAACCGGCATTTCCGATCTGTCAAGCATGCTCTAGACAGATCGGACGCCCGCCCTGGAGAAGGGCCTCTGCGGGGGGCAGAGTTCCGCTTTCTGCAGAGCCTCTGCCCGCAGAAAACACTTAGAAATCGTACGCCTGCTAAAAGCACATGTAAGGCCTGTTTTTACCAGCATAAGAGTTGAAAAAAGTAAAATAACTCATTTATCATTTAAAAATACTTTTTAAAAAAAAGTAAGTTTATTTTTAGCCCGGTAAAAAACTTTAATTATTTTTTTCAAAAAATTAAATTTTTGTTTAAAATATTTAATTTATTGTAATTTCAACACATTTTAAAAATGTGATTTTAAAAAATGTATTGAATGTTTTACAGTGTTTTTGGGGTGATCTCCATTCATATATTGGACAGGTCTCCCTGTCAAGTGTATGAAGGGAGATTCCCCTCTTTGATTGGCTCCCCATGGCCCACGCGATCCCGGGGACGCTGCGAACTACCTGCGCCCCTGCGATACGTGGGCCTCTGCGCATTCCAAGTTGGAGAGGCCCAGGAGCGGAAGTGTCGGTAGCCCTCAGGTAAGTCCGTACATTTTTTCCAAACTCAGAGGCCTTTGCACACAGGAAGCCTCCGATCGGAAAATACGGCCCAACATTTTTATACTTCTTAATAAACATTTTAAAAAATCTATAAAAAGGTAAAGCAACACTTGCCCCAGTCACGCTCCCGCATCCAAATTCCACTGCCCATGTCCACAAAGGCAGCCGCTCTGATTCGGACACATGCACACTCTACACAATCCAGTTCACCAGCCAACCATCTTCAGCTGTTTCATCAATGACCTTCCCTCCAACATAAGGTCAGAAATTGGGATGTTCGCTGATGACGGCACAGTGTTCAGTGCCGTTCACAACTCCTCAGATAATGAAGCAGTCCATGCCCGCATGCAACAAGACCTGGACGACGTTCAGGCTTGGGCTGATAAGTGGCAGGTAACATTCGCGCCACAGAAGTGCCAGGCAATGACTATCTCCAACAAGTGAGAGTCTAACCACCGCCCCTTTACATTCAATGGCATTACCATCGCCGAATCCCCACCATCAACATCCTGGGGGTCACCATTGACCAGGAACTTAACTGGACCAGCCACATAAATACTGTGGCAACAAGAGCAGGTCAGAGGCTGGGTATTCTGTGGCGAGTGTCTCACCTCCTGACTCCCCAAAGCCTTTCCACCATCTACAAGGCACAAGTCAGGAGTGTGATGGAATACTCTCCACTTGCCTGGATGAGTGCAGCTCCAACAACACTCAACAAGCTCGACATCTTCCAGAAAAAGCAGCCCGCTCGATTGGCACCTCATCCACCACCTTAAACATTCACTCCCTCCACCACCGGCGCACCGTGGCTGCAGTGTGTACCAGCTACAAGATGCACTGCAGCAACTCGCCAAGGATTCTTCGGCAGCACCTCCCAAACCTGCGACCTCTTCCACCTAGAAGGACAAGGGCAGCGGGCACATGGGAACACCACCACATCTAAGTTCCCCTCCAAGTCACTCACATAGAAACATAGAAACATAGAAGATAGGAGCAGGAGTCGGCCATTCGGCCCCTCGAGCCTGCTCCATCATTCAATGCGATCATGGCTGATCATCCAAATTCAGTACCCGGTCCCTGCTTTCTCCCCATACCCCTTGATCCTTTTAGCCTTAAGAAATATATCCAACTCCTTCTTGAATATATTTAATGTATTGGCCTCTACTGCCTTCTGTGGTAGAGAATTCCACAGGTTCACCACTCTCTGGGTGAAGAAATTCCTCCTTATTTCTGTCCTAAATGGCCTACCTCTTATCCTTAGACTGTGACCCCTGGTTCTTGACTCCCCGACCATCGGGAACATCCTTCCAGCATCTAGTCTGTCCAGTCCTGTCAGAATTTTATAAGTTTCAATGAGATATCCTGACTTAGAAGTATATCGCCGATTCTTCATCGTCGCTGGGTCAAAATCCTGGAACTCCCTCCCTAACAGCACTGTGGGAGTACCTTCACCACACGGACTGCAGCGGTTCAAGAAGGCGGCTCACCCACCACCTTCTCAGGGGTAATTAGGGATGGGCAATAAATGCTGGTCTTGCCAGCGACGCCCACATCCCATGAACGAATAATTTAAAAAAAAACACCCTCACACACACTGTACCCCATCCAACTCCCCACCCTCACACACACTGTACCCCATCCAACTCCCCACCCTCTCACACACTGTACCCCATCCAACTCCCCACCCTCTCACACACTGTACCCCATCCAACTCCCCACCCTCTCACACACTGTACCCCATCCAACTCCCCACCCTCACACACTGTACCCCATCCAACTCCCCACCCTCACACACACTGTACCCCATCCAACTCCCCACCCTCACACACACACTGTACCCCATCCAACTCCCCACCCTCACACACACTGTACCCCATCCAACTCCCCACCCTCACACACACTGTACCCCATCCAACTCCCCACCCTCACACACACTGTACCCCATCCAACTCCCCACCCTCACACACACACTGTACCCAATCCAACTCCCCACCCTCTCACACACTGTACCCCATCCAACTCCCCACCCTCACACACACTGTACCCCATCCAACTCCCCACCCTCACACACACACTGTACCCCATCCAACTCCCCACCCTCTCACACACTGTACCCCATCCAACTCCCCACCCTCACACACACTGTACCCCATCCAACTCCCCACCCTCACACACACACTGTACCCCATCCAACTCCCCACCCTCACACACACTGTACCCAATCCAACTCCCCACCCTCACACACACTGTACCCCATCCAACTCCCCACCCTCACACACACTGTACCCCATCCAACTCCCCACCCTCACACACACTGTACCCCACCCAACTCCCCACCCTCACACACACTGTACCCCATCCAACTCCCCACCCTCACACACACTGTACCCCATCCAACTCCCCACCCTCACACACACACTGTACCCCATCCAACTCCCCACCCTCACACACACTGTACCCCATCCAACTCCCCACCCTCACACACACACTGTACCCCATCCAACTCCCCACCCTCTCACACACACTGTACCCCATCCAACTCCCCACCCTCACACACACACTGTACCCCATCCAACTCCCCACCCTCACACACACTGTACCCCATCCAACTCCCCACCCTCTCACACACACTGTACCCCATCCAACATCACTGTGTGTGTGAAGAATTTACTGATCTCAGTCCTGAATTTACCTTAATCTGGTCTGAACCTATGTTACTGTTCTACCTTGCATTTTAATTTTAGGTAATTTTCTGGATTTGCCTTTTGCACTGCCTTATCTCTCCGAGATAAGAATGCAGGCTGACACTCCCAGTGCCGATACTGTCGGAGAGTCAGCCTTGCTTACGGATCTGGAGTGGGGTTTGAACCCACGACCTTGTGACTGAGAGGTGAGAGGGCGATCCACTGAGCCACAGCCTCATGTCTCTGACCTTTCGAGTCAGTATTGTGGGTTCAAGGCTAATTTGAGCAGACAGTCGAGACAGTCTCTGATGTGTTGCAGGCGATCGTGCCTCTCAGGTGAACATTAAAGAAGAGGATTCACTGCACTTCAAAGTAGTTCATTAGATGAAGCGCTTCAATATGCTTCTGAGAGATGTGATTAAATGCTATATACATATTAGAGAATAGAATCATAGAACCTTTTAAAGCACAGATGGAGGCCATTCAGCCTGTTGTGCCCGTGCCAGCTCTTTAAAAGAGCGATCCAATCACTCCCTCCACCACCGGCGCACCGTGGCTGCAGTGTGTACCATCTACACGAGGCACTGCAGCAACTCGCCAAGGCTTCTTCGACAGCACCTCCCAAACCCGCAACCTCTTCCACCTAGAAGGACAAGGGCAGCAGGCGCATGGGAACACCACCACCTCCAAGTTCCCCTCCAAGTCACACACCATCCTGACTTGGAAATATATCGGCCGTTCCTTCATCGTCGCCGAGTCAAAATCCTGGAACTCCCTCCCTAACAGCACTGTGGGAGCACCTTCACCACACGGACTGCAGCGGTACAAGAAGGCGGCTCACCGCCACCTTCTCAAGGGCAACTAGGGATGGGCAATAAATGCCGGCCTTGCCAGCGACACCCACAGGAAAGAATAAAAAAAAATGAGTCCCACTTCCCCCCCCCCTGCTCTTTCCCACAGCCCTGCAAACATTTCCCCTTCAAGTCTTTATCCGATTCTCTTTTGAAAGTTACTATTGAATCTGCTCCCATCGCTCTTTCAGGCAGCGCGTTCCAGATCACAACAACTCGCTGCGTAAAAACATTCTCCTCATCTCCCCTCTGGTTCTTTTGCCGATTATCTTCAATCTGTGTCCTCTGGTTACCGACCCTCCTGCCACTGGAAACAGTTTCTCCTTATTTACTCTATCAAAACCCTTCATAATATTAATTATCTATATATATAAAAGACCTCTTCTGTCTGTCTGTCTGTCTGTTCTCTATACGTTTGAATGTTATAGAGCGTACCGACGCGCACATCACGTCAAAAGAAAGCTTACGATTACGGACCGGTCATAGGCGTATTTACGTTTCGGTCGGACAAAAATCGCGCCCGCGGTATCCAAAAAACGTTCAACATTCTGCTCATTAGCATCTCATTAGCGACCGTGTGACATCGAGGTCGACCATCGTACGGCGGGTTCCTGGTGCGTGCCATCCTACAGTTGAGTGTTGAGTGACTTGACGATTGACCAATCCTACACTTCGGTGACCTGACGGTCGACCAATCGGTGCGTGTGTGGGCGGGCCTTATCGTTCTGAACCGAGGTGAGTGGCCGCCATCTTGATTTTTCACGATTTTTTTCCCCACACTTTCTGTCTGTTAGGGAACGAAGGTAAATATTTGAATTATGTGTTAGGGAATTAAATAACAATTTATTTGAGTTTTAAATTGTGTTTAGCAACAGTAGGAAATTAAGTGATCCCCTAACCGCCGCTCTCTCTCTTTCCTCCTCACCCTCAGCGCAGGGGGGGACTCGGGGCTGCTCTCCAGGCCCGCTGCAGGCAGGCCTGAAGCTCAAAAAATTTCTCTCTCTCTTCCTCTCTCTCTCTCTCCTTCTCCTCTTCTCTCTCTCTCTCTCTCTCTCTCTAATTCCCCCTCTCTCTCTTCCCGTGAGTGCGGGACCGGAAAAACCGGCGTTTTTTAAATCAAAAAATTTCTCTCTCTCTCTCTCTCTCTCTCTCCTCTTCCCTCTCTCCCTCTCCTTCTCTCTCTCCTCTTCCCTCTCTCTCCTTCCCTCTCTCTCTCTTCCCCGTGAGTGCGGTACCGACAAAAACGGCTTTTTTTAAACGGCTGTCCCCGATGTCAATCGGACACGGGAGTCTGCCCAACCGGGTCCAAAGGCCCGCCTTGTTCACCAGCAGGAACCTCGGCCTCCCGTTGTCGGACTGACTTCGTTCTGCTACCGAGGTGAGTCCGGTCGGGCCTGAAAGTGGGGGGGGGAGGGGAGTGTGAGGGAGAGGAGGGGGGGGGAGGGGAGTGTGAGGGAGAGGAGGGAGGGAGAGGAGGAGGGGGGGAAGGGGAGTGTGAGGGAGAGGAGGGGGGGAGGGGAGTGTGAGGGAGAGGAGGGGGAGGGGAGTGTGAGGGAGAGGAGGGGGTGTGTGAGTGAGGGGGGGAGTGTGAGGGAGAGGAG